>NC_081157.1:5904742-5956745 GCF_012432095.1 Onychostoma macrolepis
AATAAACACAAAGAACATAAAACAAATAAATAAATAAATAAAGTTGTCTTACAAGCATTCCAAACAAAGTTCAGTTCACTTAATAACTTAACTACAGTATTTATACAGATATTTCCCTTTAACACAATAACATCATTTACGTTACAACACCACATGTAATACAAATGAATCTTACTTCATTGGCTGGTTGTTACTAAAGGAAGAGCTTTAAACTCACTTCCGATGTTCCTTTTAACTCACGATGAGTAGAATAAATGTTAAACACACTTTAATTCGTCATACTTTTTAGCTCACTATCTTTGACTTGCCATCTTAAATTGCCGTTTTTCTCTTCTTCTTACTATGCGCCTTTTCATAATAAAGGTCTCTACTAACCGGCGCTTACTAAGCAACTTCAAATTAAAAGTCCTAAACAAAACACTTAAAATAATTAAATAAACAAGAAATACAAACTGACTTCTCGGCAGTTACACTCCCACCAAAACACTTTCTTGTGATTTTATAACTTACTAACTTGACTCTTAGTAACAAAATATATTATAGACTAACTCAAGAAACAGTAGGAGTTCTTAATCGGCTTCAATCAGGGTAACAATTTTCTGGACGGGCCTTACAAGGTAAGTTGGGCTTGTGACACGTTTGCCCCTACTATCCAGTGTCGAATCACTGATCAGTAACTTCACTGTTCTGACACAGCCATCTGTGCCAGTGTGCACTTCTGTCACCTTCGCTAACTTCCATTGATTGCGTGGAGCTGTGTCCTCCTTCAGAATGCCAATGTCATTGACCTTTGCATTTCTACGGCGTTTGTGCCATTTCTGCCTTTGTTGAAGGTTTAGAAGATATTCTTTCCTCCATCGTGACCAGAATACATTAGCTAAAAATTGCACTTTGCGCCATCTTTTACGAAGATAAACGTCTTCGTTAACGAACTCTCCAGGTGGTGGTAAAATTACCGAAGACTTCATAGTCAATATGTGGTTAGGCGTAAGAGGTTGTGGATCAGATGGATCATTTAGATGCTCTGTTGTTAATAGTCGGCTATTTATGATATCCATGATCTCATAGAGAAATGTTCTTAGAGAGGCACTATCCAGTCTTTGAGCTGACTGATCCAAAATGGTTGTCAAGACGCTTCTTATTGTTCGAATTTGCCTCTCCCAAATGCCTCCTGTGTGACTGGCTGATGGGGTATTCATAATGAACTCACAGCCAAACTCCTTTAGGCATTCTGGATTCATTTCCTTTAGTGCTTCAGCAAATTCTCGTCTTGCACCAACAAAATTAGTGCCCTGGTCAGATCTAAGTTGACGACAGGTCCACGTATGGCGATGAAAGTACGTAATGCATTAATGAATGCATCAGTAGATAAATCATCCAGCATTTCTACATGCACAGCGCTTGAGCACATACACGTAAATAGAAGCCCATAACGCTTTAGCTCCTTCCTTCCTTCTTTGATGTAGAAAGGACCAAAGCAGTCCATTCCGCAATACGTGAAAGGAGGAGTTGTCTCCATACGTTCCTCGGAAGATCTGCCATCCTCTGCTCTTCAGTGGGTCTTCTAAATTTCCTGCACTTAGTGCATTTGTAGATGTGTGAGGCAACTGCCTTGCTACATCCCAAGATCCAGATACCATTTGAACGCAATTGTTCATAGTCATCCCTCTTCAACATACTTTCGTAAGTAATAAATCTTCTCACTTACTGGAATGTTCTTTCTGTCAATCAAAGTTTGAAAAGAGATTTTCCAATCACTAAATCTGAGTGGATCTCCATAGAATGTTGCAGGTTCTGGTATAGGAAGACGACTTGAACTGATCGATTCTGCTAACATCCTAACAAGGTCTGCAGTGGTATCTTCTTGATGTGATTTTGTCACAACTTTGTGTGGAGGTGTGTGCTGTAACAAGGAGCCGCTTGATTTAGACATGTGCTTCTTCTGCACAGATACACAGTCATGGAGTAACTCTCTGGTTTCATCCTTGAGTCTTCTGTCTGCTCATAGACTTGCATCCTCTCCTTTGCAGCATTTAAATTTTTAAGCGTCTCCAAGCGCTCTAACTCTCTCGCTTGTCTTCCAATGCCTTCCGTCTGGCAGCATTTTCAACTTCAAACTTTACACGCAGTCTAGCTTCTTCTTCTTCTCTTTCTAGTCGACGCTTATAAGCTTCTGCTTCTTGTTCTGCTACTCTCCTTTTCTCTTCTGCCTCAAGTCTTTGGAGTTCCTCTATTTCACGGTCTTCTTGTTGTAATATTTCTAAAGTTGCTTCAGTTGCAGCAATTTCTGCAGCAGCTTCTTGTTCCTTAACAGAGGACAAACGTCTTCGTTAACGAACTCTCCAGGTGGTGGTAAAATTACCGAAGACTTCATAGTCAATATGTGGTTAGGCGTAAGAGGTTGTGGATCAGATGGATCATTTAGATGCTCTGTTGTTAATGGTCGGCTATTTATGATAGCCATGACCTCATAGAGAAATGTTCTTAGAGAGGCACTATCCAGTCTTTGAGCTGACTGATCCAGAATGGTTGTCAAGACGCTTCTTATTGTTCGAATTTGCCTCTCCCAAATGCCTCCTGTGTGACTGGCTGATGGGGTATTCATAATGAACTCACAGCCAAACTCCTTTAGGCATTCTGGATTCATTTCCTTTAGTGCTTCAGCAAATTCTCGTCTTGCACCAACAAAATTAGTGCCCTGGTCAGATCTAAGTTGACGCACAGGTCCACGTATGGCGATGAAAGTACGTAATGCATTAATGAATGCATCAGTAGATAAATCATCCAGCATTTCTACATGCACAGCGCTTGAGCACATACACGTAAATAGAAGCCCATAACGCTTTAGCTCCTTCCTTCCTTCTTTGATGTAGAAAGGACCAAAGCAGTCCATTCCGCAATACGTGAAAGGAGGAGTTGTCTCCATACGTTCCTGCGGAAGATCTGCCATCCTCTGCTCTTCAGTGGGTCTTCTAAATTTCCTGCACTTAGTGCATTTGTAGATGTGTGAGGCAACTGCCTTGCTACATCCCAAGATCCAGATACCATTTGAACGCAATTCGTTCATAGTCATCCCTCTTCAACATACTTTCGTAAGTAATAAATCTTCTCACTTACTGGAATGTTCTTTCTGTCAATCAAAGTTTGAAAAGAGATTTTCCAATCACTAAATCTGAGTGGATCTCCATAGAATGTTGCAGGTTCTGGTATAGGAAGACGACTTGAACTGATCGATTCTGCTAACATCCTAACAAGGTCTGCAGTGGTAGCTTCTTGATGTAATTTCGTCACAACTTTGTGTGGAGGTGTGTGCTGTAACAAGGAGCCGCTTGATTTAGACATGTGCTTCTTCTGCACAGATACACAGTCATGGAGTAACTCTCTGGTTTCATCCTTCGAGTCTTCTGTCTGCTCATAGACTTGCATCCTCTCCTTTGCAGCATTTAAATTTTTAAGCGTCTCCAAGCGCTCTAACTCTCTGCGCTTGTCTTCCAATGCCTTCCGTCTAGCAGCATTTTCAGCTTCAAACTTTACACGCAGTCTAGCTTCTTCTTCTTCTCTTTCTAGTCGACGCTTATAAGCTTCTGCTTCTTGTTCTGCTACTCTCCTTTTCTCTTCGGCCTCAAGTCTTTGGAGTTCCTCTATTTCACGGTCTTCTTGTTGTAATATTTCTAAAGTTGCTTCAGTTGCAGCAATTTCTGCAGCAGCTTCTTGTTCCTTAACAGAGGACAAACGTGAACTGGAATGTCCATGACTTGATTTGGAGGCTATGGACAAAAATACCGAGCCTGTATCAGTACAGCATCCCTCTTGAATGAAAGGATCTTGACCCTCAACTCCCTCACCTAAACGACTCCATGCAGACTCAACTATCTTCTTAGTGACGGCACTATAAGTGTCTATTCTGCGGCGAGTATCACTATCAGGACTCACATTTTGCCGCAACTCGTCATAAACAACATTTAAATCCTTGAAGCAGCACTTATTGTGCCTATAAGAGCTTGCAGCATGTCGTTGGAGAGACGCCCATCAGTTTTGTCTAGCGTCTCTAGCCAGAGCTTTCCATTTCTCATAAGAGCTTTGAAAGTGATTTTTAAGTTTAGCCAACTTTTCATCATGTAATTCTTTACCCTTCTCAGTAAATTTGCGGGTTCTTTGACTTCTTCGTGGCTCTGGATTTGTTGTATCATCAGCTGCTATTGATTCATGCGTAATTTCTGCTATATTTTCTTTGCTATTCCTAGCAGACTGGCCACCTTCTGCCATTTTCTATATCTCTTTGTCGCACTGTATATTTTTAAGTATACAAACTACATGAATTGTACTGAACATGGATATTTTCAACAGTTCAATCAACAATTATCTTCTTATTTAAGCTTAATACGTGCTGCAAATGACTTAAATTTAGCACATAACACCTGCACTTCTTTAGAATAACACTGAACACTTAAAGAGTCTCTCTTAAGGAATCAACAAGAATAAGTCCACTTTAAGCACCTTAACTTGAACTTTTGTGTGCTTAACTTTCTCGTTAGTCTTAACTTGACAGTGCCTTCACTCTGCTGCGCTTCTTGCTTCTTAGTTACCGGTGTAAGCAGTACTTCATCTTGCATAATCCAGAGTGTAATGAACTTGATGTTAACTTGAAGCTTTGCTGACTGCTGGTTGGTTCTTCCTTTCTTTCCTACTCGCGAAGAGCAGTTGAATTCTCACTATAGCTTCCCCAGTAACTTCACGAGCACAAGAATTCTTTGATGACTGGCGATTTATTGACTGGTTCATAAACAACCGACTTAAGATGCCGTGAGAACTGCACAAATGTAGAATAAACACAAAGAACATAAAACAAATAAATAAATAAATAAAGTTGTCTTACAAGCATTCCAAACAAAGTTCAGTTCACTTAATAACTTAACTACAGTATTTATACAGATATTTCCCTTTAACACAATAACATCATTTACGTTACAACAACCACATGTAATACAAATGAATCTTACTTCATTGGCTGCTTGTTACTAAAGGAAGAGCTTTAAACTCACTTCCGATGTTCCTTTTAACTCACGATGAGTAGAATAAATGTTAAACACACTTTAATTCGTCATACTTTTTAGCTCACTATCTTTGACTTGCCATCTTAAATTGCCGTTTTTCTCTTCTTCTTACTATGCGCCTTTTCATAATAAAGGTCTCTACTAACCGGCGCTTACTAAGCAACTTCAAATTAAAAGTCCTAAACAAAACACTTAAAATAATTAAATAAACAAGAAATACAAACTGACTTCTCGGCAGTTACATAATGAGCAATGAAGTTTCTTTATTAACTATTTAATGTGCTTATAACTATTATTAGGGTAAAAAACAGAAGGACATGATGATATTTACTATTTTTACACACCAGAGGTGTTTAAATGAATTGTGAATCTAAAATATGCGTGTTAGAGAATACAGAGGGTTAACAGTGTTATGTCATATCAGTCCATCAGAAAAGCAGTTCTGGGCTTTTTTAAAATTTTATTTTTTAGCTAGTTAGTTGTTATTCTTGGCTGGTAGCAGGTTTTAAAAGCCCTTTAAAATTAAATATGTAAACAGGATTAAATTGGATTAAATGAAAGTACAGTCAAAATGTATCTCCTGTATGGACTTTACAATATAAATATACAATAATTACAATAATTATAATTATGGTATGATACACTGTAATTGCATCAGAAAATGATTAGTCTTTTATTTAATCTGTGTTGAGATATGTTTTAAACTTAAGCTAATTTAACGATTTTTACATTTGTACAAAGATATGTCTGCTGTTGGCAACAACACCTCAGACAACACTGAGACTAGAGATGATGTGAAGCGAACAATGTAAGTATTGCCTAAACATCCTCCTCAAAATACATATAAAATGTATTACTATTCTACTATTGCTTGATGTTTCTGGTTGTTAGAGCCCATGTGCAGTGGACAGAGAAACACGATGTACTTCACTGTAGAGAAATCCTCCTCACAGAAGGGTAGTGTTGTCAAGGGCAGAGCCTGGTCTACAAGAGCTGACGCACTGAATCGCTCTCCAGATCTTACATTTAAAGTTACGCAGAGGTCAGTGAGGGAGAGATCCGACTTCATACAGGTGAAATAACAAAGATGAGAAGAGCAGTGGCACATCGACAGAAACGACAGGGCCACAGCAGAAGAGGGCCATGGAGAGAGTGAGCCAGATCCCCAGGAGCCTTAGTGAACAGGGACAGGACTGAGGAATAACACACATCAGAGAAGAAGAAGTGGGAAAGACACCATTGAGTTTCTGAGGGAGAGAAGCCAGGCTGAGAGGGTTCTAAGAAAAAAGGAATTGGAGTTGAAAAAATACAGGTTGAAGAACAAGCAAAGACAGCACAACAGACACAAAAGCAGAGGAGTGAAATGATACGACTAATGCAGCAGCAGCAGAATCAAGGGGAAGCGTATTACTGGCCTCACTGAAAGCATGTTAAAATCAGTGATTCTTTTACAGTCTTTTGTCATTTAAAAACATTTATTTCTTTGTGATTTCATTCATAAAACACTTCAATGTATAAATGCTTAATATAATAATAAAATATTAAATACAATTGTATGTTTGTATACCATATGGATATTGTATGTGTATATATATATAGAGAGAGAGATAGATAGATAGATAGATATAGATATACACACACACACAGATTTTGTTAATAATAAAACATTTGTTGACATCTGTTAAAATATCACATTTATATACAATTCTGTTTATATTGTATTTGTGTACTATGCTATATTAATTCATTTATATATTTATTTATGCATACATATTTACGTATATCCATACATACATACATATCACAGTACAGCTGTGCGTGTGTGTGTGTGTGTGTGTGTGTGTTACCTCATGTCAAATAGTCTTGAATATGTGGAGGATCCAAGTCAAAAACTGATGTCTGATTACCATACAGACAAGCAAGAGCATTTCTTAACCAAGCAGATACAACATACAGCTTTCCAACATTACTCAAACCAATCAAACCAAGTCCATACACTTGAGGTAGTTTGCTATGTCCCTGAACAACCACACTCTGGCTTCACTCATTCTTTTGTTGACGTCCATCATTTGAGGGGTGAGGTGAACATGTTTAAAGGGAGCTTGCAGATGCACATGCTCACTGAGAGGCTTTGATGGCAGCATTGCTTCATCAGTCACTCTCCAGCGGATAAACACACGTGTGTCTCATCTGTCCTGTAACATCAGACAAGAGTCAGTCAGCTCTGTGATTTATCTGATCAACACTGCATTCACATGTTGAGGTAGTTGCTGATGTGTTAACTCACTTTTTATCCAACACAAATGTTCCTCAGTTTATTGACAATAATAATGGACAAATGAAATAGATAACTCATGTTTAGTTACTTTCATCTAAAGCAGTGTTGACAACAGTGAATTCTGCTATAATATATCATATATCACTCACTCAGATGTGTGTTCATGTTGTGATGTGGTCATATGTAATTAGAATATTTTCCTGTCTCATATTAAATAGACATTTAGTAATCGTCTTTAAGATGTATATGATTTATGTAAATGCACTTTGGAGACGTGTGTGTGTTTACTGGAGCTCCCCTGATCGCTATACAACATGTGTTTTTACAGCAAAATCACAAATATACTGTACTTTTTAGCGTCTTTACACCTTCAACAATTGAACAGTTTACTCTCCAGTAGTTCAACAAATGTGATTGTAACACAAGGAACCGTGTTTTTGTTTGTAATACTCACATTTGAAAACACCCTCGTCGCTGTTCTCCGTCACGTTCGGTGATGATCCTGTCCCGTGGGCTTCTGGGATAGAAAACCATCTGATTGCTTTTTTCATAAAAGGTCAGATTTTCTGCACAGCTCTTATGTAAATATGGGATGTTTTTAAAAAAGTACAATTATTTAATGTTTAAGTATAGTCAAATATGAGTTTTTAAATGATTAAATTATTTTTTTTTAATTTAAAAGTATTTAAAAAAAAAACATTAATGTTAGGTGGGATTAATCGTGATTCATTTCAGAAAAAATGTGTGATTAATTAATTTTTTTTCAGATTGACAGCACTAATATATATATATATACTGTATATGTTTATATAATATATTATTTTGTTGGCCTAGTTTAACATTAGCTAAAATAGAATGTCAACAACAAGCTAGTTAATAATATTGGACATGTTTCTCTGTCTCACTAGAAATAGATTTCAAGGTCAAGGTAACCTTAACCTAACATTCAAATATTATATCCAGTTGTCTTCCACAGTATATCAAATGGTTTCTGTGGTAATAAATTATAAAATAAGACTAAATGCATCAATTATACAAAAGAAGCCATGTTGAGTTGTGAAATGTGGGGCAGGTGAATAGTTTTCTGCAGTAAATATGTTTACTTGCAAATAATCAAGTTTTTCTATATGAAGAATAAGAAGAGAACAGTTGTCTATGACCACCACCTACAAAACCTTTTTCTTTTGGGGGTGTTGCTGTTGTCTCTCCAGTGCTCCTGTTGTCACTTTCGTTTGCATCAAAGCAGGAGAAACTGATTCACTCCTAATTATGCTTCCTAATTGGACAGATTGATATCCCTGAAGTTTAATTGACTTGGTGCTATACTGTGGTGATTTGTTTTTTTTTGAGCAGTGTATAAATGTAAAGGCCTTTCCACACTGAGCGCGATGCGAATCGCCTGTGAATGTTGCTTTCACACCGAGCGCGAAACTAATGTTCAGCTTCTGCTAATTCACGCCTGTACGCTAGGCTAGGTGGCGCCGACCAACAATGCATTTATTCTTCATGCAGCGTATGTACCTCGTGTGGTTTACATCATCCGCTGCTCAATATACAGCATTAAATTAAGATAAATAACTTGTTTCTTCATCACAAACACAAAATAGCCGTAATGCTTACAAGAATACATCTGAAATAATGAGAGGTACAATAAGCATCAAGCTACATTGAAAATGTATGTAATTATTAATGTTTTTGCTCAAAACCTTGTAATAACTTCCGATTGTGATCTAAAATGGATTTTGATTCTGTAATAGGCAGACATGCACTCTTTGTATGTTTTATTAAGGACTGATCGATGTGTCATAAACATCCTTTAAAAGCCTCCGTGGCGCTGCCTAGCATCCATCTGGAGAATCTCCGCTCTCTAACCAACAAAACGGACGAACTCCTTCTGCTCTCCGTTCAGTTGATTGTCGGTTATTGTTTATGTCTACGTGTTTGTGCAAGCCTGCTCCAAGACTCCTTGTATTGTCTCTATGGACTATAATTATATATATGGTATCGCGTCCCTTGTCAGTGTCGGGCGCTTGCTGGGCCATTTGTTGTGATTAACAGGAAAGTGTTCAGCTGAATTGGATTAGTATTTTGTTAGACCGGTTTAAAAAGCGTAGTTTACCGCGGCAGCCGTCGTGTGAAGACCTCCTCGTGTGAAGACCTCCTCGTGTGAAGACCGAAGAGTGTAAAGACCATCGACTCCACCGGACAGGGACACCGGCAGAGGATACAAGTGTCGCTTTTTATTTCTCCTCTTTCCTGCTACTTGCTTCTCTTCTGTTTCAGTTTTTATAACCATTTCTTACTATGTGTAAGTTATAGCTGTTATTTTAGCATGTGTGTTTGGCTCAGTGTTATTTTTTAGGATTACTGATAAACTAATGCAGTTTGATTTGTATTTATCTATTTTAGTTTTAGTTACAGTTGTAGTAATGTTGTCATTTTATTACTTTTTTTATTGTCTGCATAGGTTTTTTGAGTTATTTTAGTACTTAAACATACTAAATGGAAATGAAATAATATATATATTGAATTTATTTATATATATATATGAGTATATGTGTGTGGCTGTACATACACATATGTAGTTGTTTTTTTAAGTTTGGCTTGTTATAATCATTATTATACTCATACCTTTTGTTGTTTTAGTATTTTGAATTGTTTTTAGCTTTATTTTTTGTTTTCATTTAAATGTGTAGTTTTGAAATGTTGTATGCATTTGTCATTTTTGAGTTCTTTATTTTCTTAAATGTATTATAGTATATAGTATTTATAGAGTTTTAACTTTTAGTTTTAGTTACTTTTTCTTATTTGTAAGTCGCTTTGGATAAAAGTGTCTGCTAAATGACTAAAAGTAAAAGTAAGTAAAGTAAATAAAAGACTGTTTTTTGAGTTACTCCTCCCTCGTGTGCTTTTCCTAGCACTAACCGTAACAACGTGACAAACAGAACCTATGAGCAAGTAATAATTAACATCACAGCTCACATTACGGTATTGTAAAACAAGTCAATGTAAATGTTATCTGAAGTGCGTAAATGCATTCTAGCACGTTGTAGTGATATCAGTGTTAAATAGCATCATCTTGACAGTAAAGAGCAATCATGGAGGATTTGACCAATCTGAAGGATCATTAACTTGTAGAGCCTCTTACTGTATTATCAACACAAACGAGACACACGTGTAATAAAGAGGGGTTTTATTAACAAAGGGATAGACAAGAGTAATTAGATCATCATAAACTGACATTACACCAGCAGCCTAGCCCAAACTGTGATAAAAACAAACACTACTGGCTAGTAGAATAATGGTGCGTTTCAAGGCACTTCAGTGGACTTTTAATGTACATTTTTGCAGTTACAAGGTTAACAGGTATATTTGGAGTAAGATCAATTTCTCTCTTTGATTCTAGGTTAGACTGATAAAAGAGACCCATTGTGCTAAAGATATGAAGACCAAACATCAGTGGGTAATGCTGAGCATTGACTCATGCATTCATCTATACAGTATATACCTTCATATGTAAGGCTCAGTGGGGATTTCTTTAAGACTGCAAGGGAAGCTCGGCTTCCCCTATAATGTCAAAAAATTAATGGTCAAATATGTACTATTGTGTTAACATTTTATTGACTAAAAATGCGTTAGAACACGTTCATCTCGAAGACGAGTTCGTTCAGAATCAGCTTCATACAGCAGGTCGGACTCGATTTCCTTCTCATACACTCCCGTAGCTTCAGTGTATTTCTCTGTTGAAGCCGAGCGTCCATTGACTTCAATGGGGCTGCTTTGAACAGTTTTTTTCAGAGCTTCGAAACTAGACGGTCATTGGATAAATGCTGCGATTATGTCCCGCCCACGGACGCTCAGCGTCTCTGGAGGTGAATGGAGGAGTGGGCTGGCCTGGACGCCGGGCTTCTGTGTGATGATTGGAGGGTCTGTCGAAAGACTGCATCTCAGTTTGATTGACAGCGGTTTTGTTCTATAAAAAGTCGCTGACGCTGAAGCTATTCGAGCTCAGTCCCAAAACAGATTTGCATTTGGTTCTTATCAATCATTATATATGAATTTTTTTTTATTCATTTATAATGTTATGTTTTAATATACATGCTGCTAACTCAGAAATTTCAAGATATGCGAGCAAAAAATGCTCCTGACACTTAGGCAATACGACACGAGCAAGAGTTTTATTTCTGTGTTCGATCCAAATCCGCGTTGATTTGGGCGAATCACTGATTCACTGAGCCATTCATAAAAACAGTCATTTGATTCACCCCTGAAGGATTCAGCCGTTTTGAAAGAATCGTTTGAATGACTCAGTGATTCAATCACGAACTTCTGCCACCTGCTGGCCGTTTTTAAGTTTACCGTCTAAAAGTAGGCATATTACATTATTTTCCAACATATTTCTATATTCAGAATTTAGTATTTAAAACATTAATCTCATAACATTATTTATGCAATTATAAATACAGTCTAAATGAATAAATGCCACATCTAAATGTCACTTCATGAGTTTTGTTTAGATCATGGATAACAATAGCCAGTCATTCATTCACATTAAGTATTCAGAGAATAATATTGTCTGTTTTCACTTACATCTATTTATTTATTAAATTTTGATTCATTTTGTAGAAATGAATTATAAATTAAGCTGGTATAGTATCGTAAGACATTTTTATGGTATCGTGACAACCCTATTATACACCACATTCCTTGTTTCAGTTTAATCTAATTCCCACATTTCCTCCGTCGAGTTTAATATCTTTTTTTTTTAGATTGTTTGTTCATTCATTCATTCATACAGTAGGCTAGGCTAGCATCACTGGAAAAGACGCCTAGTTGGTACGACAGGGTCACAGAGCATTTTCTTGAAAAGAAACGTAGGGCAGGATTTACGTATAAATAAATGGACAATTTTTATGATGTAGGCCGAAAATGAGCTTCCCCTGTTTGAAAGACCAGCAGCCGCCACTGGTAAGGCTGCATACAGTGTTGTATCACAAACAGCACTCATTAAGTATATACAGTTCAGTAAATGGATGTGAAAAAGGTGTAGGGTTTAATATGTAAATAATTTAATTTAGCTCAAAGGGAATCATTTATGATTTTACAGGGAATTTGAACAGAATCACTGTTTTGCGGCTGATCACTGAGTCGGCAGCGATTCACTGAACAAGCCGTATAACATTAATTCTGCACTGGATATTAAAATCCAAAATATAGTGAAAACACTATTAATAAGCACAGTAACAAGATCGGCAGATTAAGACATTAACTTGTAAGCACAAAACACAAGATACTTCTCTTTTCAATATAAATACGACTTTAGTTTATGTCTTAGGTTTATATAAATAATCTAACATGAACACACGCATTCACACATTCATACGTTGCAGAAAGAGAGAAAGGAGGAGTTTGGATGTGATTTCTATAACCAGAATATGATACATTTGACAAAGAATCAATTGGAAGAAACGTTTCAAGCTAGAATTGTCAAACTCATACATACCAAACACAAATAAACCTTAAAGTCATTCAATAGTTATTAAAAAGACATACATAATATGTGCTTAAAACATGATAGTCTAATGTAAATGAAAGAGGCTTGTTGGTAAGGCTTGCTCCAGACTCATGGCGCCAGAGTACCATGGACAGATTTATGACGTCTTGTTGGACTTCGCTGGAATTTCGGCTCGTCGTGTTTCGATGTTCTGATCGAATCTTAAATTGTCTGATTCGTTCTGATCCTACAAAGGTTTAGTCAATTTTGTGTCAATTTTGTGTGAATGCATCTGAAGATCTGGCCTTCCCTTGTGTCTTAAACCACAAGGCAAAACCGGTTTGGTCAGTCTGTGGTAGTCAGTGATCATTCACTCTTAGGTCTGAAGAATGAAGGACTGTGATCAGAAAGAGCACATGGTGATTGGATCAGTCTTTGATCAAGTGATTAGCTTGAAGGAGAACAAAGCAGTTCCTGAGCAGAGGTTGTGCAGAAAGGAGTTTTGTCATCTTGACCACTGTTCACTACAATGTGAAAAGTTGTAAATCAGGTTAATAATTAGTATTTTATGTCATTGAATTGAACTTGGCAAGTTTTTTTGTTAAATAACTTGCATTGAATAAGACCATTTATTGTGTTCTACACATGTAGCCTGTCATCTTCAGTATATTGTATAATGTAGTTGTACAGTAATAGTTAGAAAGGATTACATTTTTGTTCTTTTTTTTTATTGTTTATTAATCCATGCACTGTTGATATAGGATGTTGTTGCATGTGGGGAAACACATGAAAGCCCGCATGGAGTTTGCTAAAAAACACCTGAATAAGATTCTCTGGTCTGATGAGACCAAGATATAACTTTTTGGCCTTAATTCTAAGCGGTATGTGTGGAGAAAACCAGGCACTGCTCATCACCTGTCCAATACAGTCCCAACAGTGAAGCATGGTGGTGGCAGCATCATGCTGTGGGGGTGTTTTTCAGCTGCAGGGACAGGACGACTGGTTGCAATCGAGGGAATGAATGAGGGAATGAATGCGGCCAAGTACAGGGATATCCTGAACGAAAACCTTCTCCAGAGTGCTCAGGACCTCAGACTGGGCCGAAGGTTTACCTTCCAACAAGACAATGACCCTAAGCACACAGCTAAAAGTCTCAAGTTCAAGTCTACTTTATTTATAAAGCCCTTTCCACTACAAAGTAGACCAAAGGACTGTACAGCAACACAGCAAAACTACAATAGATATCAACAAAACAATTAACAATTAAAAGCCAAAGAAAACAAATATGTTTTCACACGGGATTTAAAAACATCAACTGAGGGTGCAGATCTGATGTCAGGTGGAAGAGTATTCCATAGTCTTGGGCCAGCAACCGAAAATGCACGATCCCCTTTAGTTTTCAGACGAGTTTTCGGAATTAAGAGCTGTAAGCAATTGAATGATCTTTGAAGTCTACAAGAGTTCATATGAATCAGGTCCTTAATATATTCTGGGGCCATATCATGGACAGCTTTAAAACATACAGCAACACCTTATACTGAATCCGATATTTAACCGAAGCCAATGCAACTTTTCCAAAACTGGAGTAATATGCTCCTTCTCTTTGTGCTAGTACGAGCCTCGCAGCTGCGTTCTGGACCAACTGCAATTTTGAAATAAGAGATTGGCTTACTCCCAAATAAAGAGCATTACAGTAATCCAAACGGGAAGAGATGAATGCGTGAATTACAATCTCAAGGTCAAGAACAGACAAAAAGGACTTCATTTTTGCAATAGTCCTCAACTGAAAAAAACAACTTTTCACCACACATTTAATTTGGTGATCAAACGTTAGAGCTGAGTCAAAATTCACACCCAAATTTCTTATTTGGAACCGCACATTTTCTGTCCATGTACCCAACACATCGTTAATGTCACTGTCAACCCTATTTGGACCAAACATGATTACTTCAGATTTACTCGCATTTAGCTGTAGGCAATTTTGCTCTAACCAGAACTTCACTTCCTCGAGACATATTAACAAAGACGATTGATAACTTAATTTTCCAGATCTAATAGGCAAGTAAATCTGAATATCATCAGCATAAAGATGATAAGACATATTGTGTTTTTTAAAAATAAGGCCTAAAGGCAACAGAAAAAGTGAAAACAAAATAGGGCCCAAAATGGAGCCCTGAGGTACTCCACACTCAAGAGAGGCTGAAGAGGAAGAAAATTCCCCAACCCTCACTGAAAAAGATCGTCCCGTCAAATAAGAAGAAAACCATTTTAAAACAGTCCCTCTCAGCCCCACTGCATGTTCTAAACGATTAATAAGAATTTTGTGATCTATTAGATCAAAAGCTGCACTAAGGTCGAGCATGATTAAAGCTCCTCGACTATCCGAGTCTGCAATGAGCAACAAATCATTGGACACTCGCTATAAAGCTGATTCAGTACTGTGTCCTGCCCTAAAACCAGACTGAAAAGCATCTAACACATCATTGTTAGCCAGCTGAGAACTCAGCTGAGATAAAACCACTTTCTCCAATACCTTAGAAAGGCAGGGCAGCTTTGAAATTGGCCGATAATTCGTGAATTCCAAAGGGTCCAAAGCAGACTTTTTAAGAAGGGGCTGAATGACCGCTTGCTTAAGACACGATGGAAAAATACCAGTAGAGAGACTACAGTTCACAATAGATGTAATACTTGGCCCAATAAAATCAGCTGTCGCACCAAGCAAACCTGAAGGCAAAACATCCCAACTGGTTGCTGGGCGTTTCAATTGAGCAATGATATAACTAATATCGGTAGATGAAACCAGATCAAATTCATCAAAAATGTTAACATTACTAGAGTCATCTACTACCTTTCCATCCAAACCATGAAACCTGGACCTAATATTTTTAGTTTTTCCAGAGAAAACACTTAAAAACTTCTCACAACACTCTATAGATGGAGATATTGTAACAGGATTTGGATTAAAAAACCTATTAATAGATTGAAACAAAATTTTTGGAGAGTTTGAGTGCTGTGATATAATATTTGAAAAATAAGCAGCTTTAGCATCCTTTACAGCTTTCTGGTACCCAAAAAGTGAATCTCGTAAAATCTGGTGAGAAACCAGAAGTTTATTTTTCTTCCAAGCCCATTCTGCCTTCCTACACTGCTGTCTGAGAACACAAGTATGTTCATTTAACCAAGGCTGATGATTTACCTTACGATAATTAATCTTGTAAGGAGCAACAGAGTCCAAGACTTCAGAACATACAGAATTAAAAACAGTAGACAATTCATCTGGATCTGCCATAAGTGGCGCAGACTCTAGCCAGGATACATCAGAAAAGGTACTAAAAATCTCACCAAAAACCTGTGGTGTTGATTGGAGTAATTATACGGGAAAAAACAGTAGAGAAATGACCCACCCTTATTTCATTTAGCACATTTACACTGAAAGTAACAGGCATATGATCCGAAATACAAACATCATTGACATTAACATCACAAATTGACAACCCTAGGGAAAAAACAAGGTCCAAAGTATGTCCTTTCTCATGCGTAGGGCCTGAGACATGTTGAGTAAAATTAAATGAATCCATCAGATCTGAAAACTCCTTAACCAAAGGCTTACCAGGACAACAAATATGAATGTTAAAATCCCCAACAATTAAGATATAATCAGACAATAATAAAATAGAAGATAAAAAATCTGAAAATTCCTGGATAAAAGCCTGGCTGTACTTTGGAGGTCGATAAATAACCGCACCCTAAACAGGCTTAAAAAAACTCTAGTTTTAACAACTGAATTTCAAAGCTGGAATAGTTCATAGTCGATAAACGATGACATTTAAACTGCTGTTTGCACACTGTAGCTAGGCCCCCACCACGATCCACTGATCTTGGAGTCTTAATTAAATTATAGTCAGTTGGACAAATTTCATCACATAGACTCCACTCATCTACATTTACCCAAGTCTCTGTGATAAATAGGAAGTCCAAGACATTGTGTGAAATAAAATCATTTAAAATGAACGTCTTGTTTGTAATCGAACGTGCATTAACCAGCGACATCGTTAAAGTCTGTGAGACCGTAGAAGCGACAACTGTGGCTTGGCCAGACTTTACCATCTTAGGATAAAGTAAGTTACTCAATTCAACACCTCTGAGACACGACGAAGGCTTTGCATCCAAGTAAAAGGGCAAAGCCGACGAACATCCATCTGGGTAAACTGGCAGCAAAAATGAACGGCGCCAACCCCAAGACTCCACAGCAAAATCCAATCCGTCTTCTCTTACACGCTGCACCACATCAGGATATCTCCGCGAAAATCTCCGCTTCACGTGAGCACCTTCAAGCCTCCCCCGTCTTCGTCGGCGTCTTTGCTTACAGCAGACACATCCAGCCGGGGAACACTGTATACGCCGAGGCAGCGCAAAATGAGTGAAAAAAACACTTATTTCCACTACTAATCGACATGTCCATAACAAACGAACGAATCTGAAGCAGGGTACTGCGATCATAAACCCACAGCGACTGACACGGACAAACCAAAAAATATAAAAGAACAAAAAAAAGAAACAAACTAGTAAACGAAGAGGAACGACGGCAAGCCACTACACTGGCCATCTAAAATAACGAAGGAGTGGCTTCACAACAACTCCGTGACTGTTCTTGAATGGCCCAGCCAGAGCCCTGACTTAAACCCAATTGAGCATCTCTGGAGAGACCTAAAAATGGCTGTCCACCAACGTTTACCATCCAACCTGACAGAACTGGAGAGGATCTGCAAGGAGGAATAGCAGAGGATCCCCAAATCCAGGTGTGAAAAACTTGTTGCATCTTTCCCAAAAACACTCATGGCTGTATTAGATCAAAAGGGTGCTTCTACTAAATACTGAGCAAAAGGTCTGAATACTTAGGACCATGTGATATTTCAGTTTTTCTTTTTAATAAATCTGCAAAATGTCAACAATTCTGTGTTTTCTGTCAATATGGGGTGCTGTGTGTACATTAATGAGGAAAAAATGAACTTAAATGATTTGAGCAAATGGCTGCAATATAACAAAGAGTGAAAAATTTAAGGGGGTCTGAATACTTTCCATACCCACTGTATATATATATATATATATATATATATGTATATGTATGTATATATGTTTTCTGCTCAACATTGTACCAAACTTTGTGAATAGAGTTAAACATCCACTGAACCCAGAACACCCCTTTAAATATGATTAACAATTAACTTGAACTACTTTTTTATCAGAAGCAATATAAATCAAGTACAAAGGACAGTAAATCAGGACACTATAAAAAGAGCATGAGAGTCTGTGGGGATGACAGAGCAAGAGCTGGACACGAACATCAGTGAAGAATGAAGGGTTGGTTATGTACGCTGCTGCTGCTGGAAAGCTTTGTGTTTGTGGTACAGCAGCAGGTAGATGGAGGACTCGCTGAGAATGAGATCAGTCAACAGCTCAGCAATGAGGACAGAAGACAGAATCCACCTCAGACAGACTCTCTGAGAGATGAAGCTTCGACTGACAGCCAACAATACTGCCATCTGAGCTTCCCTGACATCCACGCAGCACTGAGAGAGCTGACCGCCACCGTTACAGAGCAGAAAGTCAACATCAGAGCATTAGAGACGCGACTGACAGGAGAGCTGAACAAGAAAACTGATGGTATCTTACCAGAACATTCACTCTTTTATCAGTTTGCAATGCACTGCATAGTATCAATAATAGTGTATAATTGAGTAGTCACTGTGTAAATCGTGTTATCTGTCTTTTATAATAAGGATTTTAAACATCATTTAACACAATCCTTATTCTTTCACAGAAATTTCAAATCTTACTGAGGCTCAAGTGGAGGAGCTGAGAAAGGAAAATAGAGGTGAAACAGTGTTTGAATGATATTAATACATCCTCAGTGTAATACAGTAATATATCACAGTATTGCTTATGTTTTTCAATCACAGACAGAGAGATAGCATTTTCAGCTTCACTGATGGAGTCTGGCAGTGGAGATATCGGTCCTTTCACCACTGAAATCACACTAACCTACAGGAACGTCTTCACAAACATAGGGAACGCCTACAACCCAATTACAGGTAATTATCAATGACAAAACTCAGTTATAGTAACGAGAATCCTTCTAAACTATTACGCTGTGCACATGTGATTCTCTTCTTTATCTCTTGTTATTTGCTTCAGGTATTTTCACAGCTCCACTGAAAGGAGCGTACATGTTCACCTTCTCTGTCTATGGTCATGGTAATCCCTCAACTACATCAACTGCCTCCATTGTGAAGAACGGAGAGAAGGTGGTTATAGCACATGGTCATCAGGCTCAGTACGCTGTAAACTCCTCAAAAGGAGTCGTGTTGATTCTGGAGGTTGGAGATGTTGTCTATGTGAGACTTTGGTCTGGAGCAAGGATATATGATAACCAGTGTAACCACATCACTTTCAGTGGTTACCTACTGTTTCCCTTAAGATAACAGGAGCTTTGCAGAATGTGATTCCAATAAAAATTAACCTTTAGCGTATGATTTAAGATGAAAATCATGAAGAATCATTAACATATGAACCTGTATTAATGATAGATTACTGTATGAAAGTCAGTATAATATGCTATACTCATATGTCCAGAGCAGTCTATACATGTACACACTGCATAAAGAGTTTCAGCACTGAGACAGACAGGATCCATGAATATCATGTGACTCAAAGTGATTTTTTTGAAGTAGCAAATCTAGAATGATAAATAATAGCTTTTCAAGTGTAGCTTATTACTAATCTTTGTTCTGTCTATCTTCATCCTACATTAATAAGAGAATCAATGGAAATTATTGTTCCATTTTCTTTCTCATGTTCTCAAATATTTCTCCTACAAACCAGTAGTACAGTAATATGTTAGATAAACAATGCTTGCTTTGAAGTCATGATAGCATATAACAAGTAATTCATGACATGCAGTCTTCATGTAATTTACAATCTTTGTCTCTAAAATCAAAATTGTTTTGTATTAAAAATAAACAAGTTTATGTTTCTGTCACAAACTCCTTATTATTATCAAAAGCTCATTGTACATTGAGTGGGCTTGACTTCTGTATGGAAGGCATTCTCTGCCAATTTTAAATAAATCGATTAAATAATAAAAATTAAAACCAGATTAAGAATTTCATTATAGAAAACTATATGCAAAATATGTGCCAAAATTGCAAATTAAATTAAAAGATTTAATTTTCATTTTATTTTTCACCGTGACAATGCATCGTCCCTGTCAAATAGAAAAATAAAATGCAGTTGGTGATTTGACATTTCATTTTCACTGTAATCTCGAGGCCAGACGGTCAATACTGAATTGGAAAGGAAAACATGAAAAAGAAAATGCAAATACATTTTTTACAAAGCCTTTTACTAATGCTCACACAGTAATAGTGACACAATTCAAATTAAAATGTAAAGTTTAGTTTTCGTTTTATTGTCTCTTTTATTTCAGTTTTCATTTTCGTTTTCATTTTCAAAGTCAACCTGCATGCAAATTATATGTTAATCAGTGGGCGGGGCTTATTATTCAAGTGCCGTAGAGTGTCTAAGCGCATATGCGTGAAGTGCGTATTTAAGTGTGTTTTGATATTATATTCGGGACGAGTTGACGACGTATTAACATGGCGAAATCCATTAGCCAATTTCAACGAGAAGCTGCAGCTGCACTGGAACAGCATGTGTCCCAAAACATGGAACCATCAAACATTCGTCCCACATCAGTCCCTCAGGAGTCACAGGCATCTTCAGTGGCCAGAGAAACAGTTCAACGTAAGTAGGCCATGTCACTGCTAGACCATAATCGACGAGTTCTTTAATGTGTTAGACTATCTTGTGATGTCAACCCATTGTGTGTACTAAAATATGTGTGTAAAGGAAATAGCTCAGATTTTACATAAAACAGGACTACCCCATATATAACAAATTAGGGAAAGGAAAAAAAAAAAAAAAATAAAATAATGAACAGCAGAAAAGTTAAGTGTCCAGAGAACTACACAATTACAATATTCCTTGTAGTATAATAGGGCGAAGATGAGGTTCCATATAGTCCAGATATGGAGCCCAGACTTTATAAAACTGACCTGTTTTTTGATGTAATACATAGGTAAGACGCTCCAGGGGAATCAGCTCAAAAATTATCTTATGCCAACCTTTAAGTGATGGAGATTTATCACTAATCCAATTAAGTAAAATATTTTTTCTGGCAGCAAGGGAGAGTATATTATAAAATTTCTTATTAGCAGATGAAACAATGCATTTATTAGGTATACCCAATACCAGTGAAACTGGATCAAAATCCAACTGCATATTAAAGATCTTTTCCATTTCCTCCAGCACCAAGAACCAATACCTTTGCAGTCTGTTACATGACCACAGACAATGTGTTAAAGTACCTACTTCAGTTTTACATTTTAGACACATAGGCGATATAGAGGGGTTAAAAAAAATGCCTGCGGTTAGGAGAAATATGGAGTCTATGTATGATTTTAAATTGTATTTCTTTCATACGTGTACAAACAGATATTTCCTTAGCATAAGACCAAATGTCATTCCATGTTTCATCATCAATGTCAGTAGCTAACTCTTCCTCCCATTTAGCTTTAATTCTCTGTGTATCAGCAGAAGAAATTGAACACATAGCACCATAAAATCTACCCAAAGACATTTTACCCGATGATAAAAATAATAACCTCTCAATAGAAGATATCTCACAATTACTAACAAGTGTTGTGTTTTTAGTAATATAATGTCTCAGTTGGAGGAATCGAAAAAAAATCATATTTGAGCAACTGGTTCTTCTGAGTTAACTCCACAAATGACATTAGTTTATTATCTGAAAACATATCCCCAAGAATGATAAGTCCCAAATTACACCAACGTTTAAAACCATCATCCAAAATTCCTGGGGTGAAATCAGGATTATTTAATATTGGGGTAAAGAAAGAGGTCAATTTAGATCTACCTTCGAGCCTACAGACTGATCTCCATGCTTTCAGAGTATTAACTATAATTGGATTATCATATATCTCTTTTATGTTTTGAAAGCTCTTAACAAAAAGAAGAGCTCTTAAAGGAAATTGAGAAAAGGAGGATTCAATATCTAACCAAGTAGAGAAGGAATCATTCCTAACCCACTCTGCAATGCACCTCAGGTGGGAACTTAACTGGTACAACTTAATATTTGGAAGATCTAGCCCCCCATAGAACTTGGCAGATAAAGTACAGATAACTTTAATCTAGGTTTGCGTTTACTCCATATGAAAGACGTCAACCAGCTATTCAGGCCCTTCAATGCCCTATTTGAGAACAGTATAGGAACCATTCGAATAGGATATAACAATTTGGGTAACACAATCATCTTTACAAGTGCTAGCCGACCCAGCAAAGATACTGGCAAGGAATTCCAACGTTCTAAATCCTGCCGTATTTTCTCAAATAAAGGAACAAAATTAGATTCATACATCTGCTTCAAAGATGTAGCGATAGAAATACCTAAATAGATGAAACCTAAAGGTGACCACTTAAAAGGAAAACAGGGCACAATGTTAGGTTTAGAAACAAGAGTACCTAAAGGCATAGCTTCAGATTTAGTTAAATTGATTTTATAACCAGAAAAGGTACTGAACCAGTTAATCAACTCAATTAGAGCGGGAACTGACTTATCAGGCTCAGATAAAAAAATCAATACATCATCAGCATATAGTGCAATCTTATGATGTATATGTCCTATCTGTAAACCTGAAATAGATGGTGCTGATCTGATTGCTTCAGCTAGAGGCTCTATAGCCATCGCAAATAAAAGCGGCGACAGGGGGCAACCCTGCCTAGTGCCTCTATGCATAGCAAAATAATCAGATCTGAAGCCATTCGTCAATACAGCAGAACGTGGGTCTGTATAGAGCACTCTGATCCACTGCACAAAATTTTCACCTAGTCCAAATTTATTCAAAACAAAGAAAAGATAGGACCATTCAATCCGATCAAACGCCTTCTCCGCATCCAAAGACAGTACTAGCCCCTCTATGGATTTCACTTTAAAGGCGTAAATAATATTTAAAAGGCGTCTAATATTATCAGATGAATTTCTACCCTGTATAAATCCTGTTTGATCAGTCCCAATTATTGTAGGCAGAATTTTTTCAAGGCGCATTGCTAAAATTTTAGAAAGCAATTTCCGGTCAACATTCAGTAATGCAATTGGCCTGTAAGAAGAACATATGACTTTTACCTTTCTTTAATATAAGTGAGATATAAGCTTCTCCAAGGGTCTTTGGTAATTCTTTAACCACAAACGAATAATTAAACATATTAAGCAATGGGTCTACTAGCACCTCTTGAAATTCCTTAAAGAACTCTCCGCAAAACCCATCTGGCCCTGGTGATTTACCATTCTTTAGAGCATGAATAGCATTAATAACCTCCCGTCTAGTAATAGGGCCATTGAGAGATTCTTTTTGTGTACCTGAAATTGTTGGAAGATTAATCTCAGAAAAAAAGTCAACCATTTGTTTGAGATGGTCACCTGTTTTCTCAGAAGAATATAGATTTATATAAAAATCTCTAAATGAATTATTAATGTTCTTATTGTCATGGAAAATATTATCATCTGAATCAACAATTGTAGCAATATACTGAGATGCTGCACGTTGTTTGACAATATATGCTAGGAATTTCCCAGGCTTGTCTCCGTGCTCATAAAATCTTTGTTTTGAGTATCTTATTTTCTTCTCTGCGTCCACAGTGAGAAGACTATCTAGAGCTGCTCTAACTGCTTGTAATTCTTTCAATAAATCTGCTGAAGGAGATCTATTATACATTTTTTCTTTAACCAATAATTGAGCTTCCAAGGCCCTTTGATTCGCCATTCTTTGACGTTTTTTGGAGGAGGTATATGAAATAATTAGCCCCCTTGCATAAACTTTACAGGTTTCCCATAATAAAGATGGATTATCTGTGGATAAAGAATTAACATATAGAAAATATTTAAATTCAGAAGAAAAGTAAACTGAAAATGCACTGTCTCTAAGGGTTGCAATATTAAGTCTCCACTGTATAGCATAGTCTACAGTATTCCTAAATTGCAGCTCCATAGTGACGCTGGCATGATCTGACAATAAAATACTTTCTATATTACAAGATAATACTAAATGCAAATCTGTTTTTGGCATAAAAAAATAATCTAACCTTGACTGACAATGATAGGAAGTAGAAAAAAAATGTATATTCTTTATCAGCAGGGTGAAGAGCTCTTCAGGCATCTACAAAACCAAGATCTTGACAAATATTCTGAAGAGATCTTGCTTGAGCAGTTAGAGATGCAGAGCTATGTGGGTGCCTATCTACAAGAGGATTCATTACACAATTAAAATCTCCCCCAACAATAGTTAAATCTGCTGGTCTGGCAATGATGTCCAAAAACACTTTAGTAACAAAGTGTGCCAAACATGCAGGAAGGACTATTCTTACTCTTCTCTTCTGCAGGCAACTGCCTACCCCCCAAACACCACCCACATCCTTGAACATAGGGTAAACACAAACCCTGCCAAGCTCCCAGCAATATGATACAACTTCTTCACTCAGTGAATTATTTTGTTCATGTAACGTTACCACATAACTACCCGCAAGAGTTTGCCATGCTAGCACAGGCTGTCAATGAACGCAGTCACGTCATCTGGTGAGGCGAAGCGCTTCATCGTCCCGTTGATGGTCAGCCTCAGAGTTGCAGGATACAACAGGGCATATTCGATCTTCATTTTCTGCAGTCGTTTTTTGACATCGTCGAAAGCTTTGCGTTTCTTTATCACCATCGCAGAATAATCGTTGAAGAATGAAATCCTTGGTCCTGCGTCAGCGCTCCTCTCGGGATCCGTGCCAACATGACGAGCTGCGTTCAACACTCGCTGCTTGTCCGTAAAGTTATGAAACTTTATGATGACAGGTCTAGGTCGTTGCGCAGGTCCTGGCAATGGCGCCAAAGAGTGATGAGCACGATCAAGCTTGATCCGCCCTGCTTTCGTTGTAATCTTCAAGTAATCGGGCAGCCACTTTTCGAAGAAATGCACCGGATCACTGCCTTCGGTTCCCTCTGGCAACCCGAGTAGACGCAAATTACACCTGCGCCCGCGATTCTCCAGATCATCGATGTGCTGACATGTCAGTCACTTTTTTTTGAAGATCAGCCACCGTAGCTTGCAGGCATTCGGTCGAATTCTCCACACCCACGATCCGCTCCTCCGCCTCGCCCACTCGCTCGACCAAGGCCTGGAACTGAACTGTTTGATCGCTTATCGTGGATAGGACAGTATTCACTTTCTCATCTATTACCTTCGTAATGTTTTCGGTTAATTTGTCCAAAGCTTGAGCAAAGTTGGAGTTGGAGCTCTCCTCCTCCCGACTATTAACGCTCGCGTCGTCCATAACATCCTGCTGGACGTCGCTGATAGTAGAACTTTTCGACGCAATCTTCTTAGCTTTGGGCATTCTGTCAGATCCTTTTAAAAAATATTGATCTAAAGACATGGCACAGTAACCCTCCAACCATGCAGGATGATTTCACTGAGTGAAAATATAAATTAACCGAATATTTGAACTAATGTCACGGGAGCTCGCCAAAATGCGTGTCCACCCTACGACACCATCTTCCCTCCCCCCGGCAAAGTGTTTTAAAAATGTAAGATACATAAAATCGAATTAAAATCAGGTAAGCTGTTTTCTGTGAATGTGCAAGACTTTCAGTTTATTAGACGTCGTAGGGAAATAATGAGAAGAATAACGTGCCACCGGAAGTGTTCCATCAACCATATTCCCTACCGGCAGGGCCTCGTTGACTCACAGCCAAAACTTTGACCTAAAACAGTGGTCTCAAACTCAATTATGGAAGGCCACAGCTCTGCAGAGTTTAGCTCCAAATCACACCTGCTTGGAAGTTTCTAGTGATCCTGAAGACCTTGATTAGTTGGATTATCAGCGGTGTTTGATTAGGGTTGGAGCTAAACTGTGCAGAGCTGTGGCCCTAAAAACACCCGATTATAGGATAAGTGTGTGTAAATTATTTATTACTTAAGATGTTATCTGCAATTTTTGTAGTATTTTCATGCAGGATAAGTGATATATAGAAATGGTGGGTGTTTTGGCCACACCCTGACAACACAGGTAACTGATCTAACATGAAATGTGTCTTTATATGTAGTTATGCAGGGAATTTTCAGCATGAACATACATAACAGGTATGCTAGCATGCCAGGTGAAGCCATCCTGAATAGCAGGACTATTGCTAGGAATTCTGAACCCTGTTAATGTGTCTAATATAGTTGAGAAGGAATATGTGGATGCATAAACCCTGCTTTACATGTTTCCACAGGTGAAGTGTCAAGGCTTTTTTCACCATACCCTCGTAGCACTTTGGTGTCCTCTGTTACACGCAGACGACAGACTTTAAAAAAGCCATGCAGCAAAAAGAGTTACACTCATACATTTTTATGTTTGAGTGGACAACGTGACTGCAAAGAACTCTTGAAAGTTCAGGGCTGGGATAAAAAAAAAAAATTTTCCCCAGGTACAAGATATTTTCTTTCATTATACTTTGGAGCAACTAAGCTCTTTTAGTAGTTTGAGTTACATGATAATGTAAAGTACTATTTGGGAAAAAAAAAAAAAAAAAAAAAATAGTACTTTACAATAATATTTGTTTTTAATTGACAATTTCCGTTACAGATAAGTACTGCACATCTGATGAATTCAAGTCCACATTGCTTATGGAGTTTCCAAAACTGAAAGATGGTGGGGGTTTTGAATTGCTCAGACCATATGGGGCAACGAGGACAAAAACCTTACAAGTTATCCCCTGTCCATCAGAAGGGTTTACGCCACATTACCTTCAAGACACCATTGCATTTATTGTGATGAAACATTTAGCCATGCAGAAATTCAGGACCACGTGGACAAATGTATCTTGTGAGTAAATAATGACCTTTAATATATTAGTACTGCTATATTTCTGTAAAGCTGCTTTGAAATGGTGTATATTACGTAAAGCAAGATAGAAATAAAAACTCACATAAGGTAAAATTTTTTGATATAACATTATTTTCTGATTTTGGTTATAGTAGATTCTTGTTTAGTCATGTTTTATTTATGAAGCATGAGCGTTAGTTCTGGCAGGTCACGTGAGTCAAGCTTGCATCAGCTGATTCTCAGCTGATCATATCTACCTATAGGAATACAACACCTAATGCGGCATTCCTATATAAGCTCTATTCCGTATCAGTCAGCAGCTTTGCTACAGATTTTTCGGAAGGAACTTCCCTGAAGTTTTTGATTTCTGGCGGTTTGTTTTGAGCGTCTAAAACGCAAAATATTTCTAGGAAGGCGGTAAGGCGGTTGAGCACGACTGCTCCGTGAATGGATCAGAAGTAGGTGGCTGGAATAATATGGATGATAATGAAGGGGAGGATGAAGAATGGGGAGAAAGTAGGAGACGGACAAATGACAAAAGAGCCAAAGGGAATAAAAGAGTCAGAAATGAGCAAGATGAGGGCACGGAAAGTGAAGAAAATGGGCAAATTACGGTCCATAAAGAAAGGGAGGAAAAATCTGTAGTCATAATAAGATTTAATGAGAAGAACCAGGGAAGCATGAAGAAAGTTAACCCAATGGTGCTAACAACAACTCTGGCTAACAAGATAGGGGATATAGAATATGCAAAGGTTCTAAATGATGGCAATTTATTGGTGAGATGTGCTGATGCAGTGTAAATGGAAAAGCGCTAAAAGTTAAAGAGGTAGGAAAATGCAAGGTGGAAAACACAGGAAGGGTGGGAGCTCGAATGGGAGGTGGAAGTACTGGAGTGATAACAGGGGTTCCAATAAGTGTTGGTATGGAAGAATTAAAAAGGAATATAAAAGGAGGGAAAGTACTTAATGTACAAAGATTGAAATCAGCTAAGGAAGGAGTGATGAGAGACAGTGAAACAGTGTCAGTAGAATTTGAAGGAGAAAACGTTCCAAAGAGGGTATTCTTGGGTTTTAGGAGTTATCCAGTAAGGATGTTTGTACCAAAACCAATGAGATGCTTTAAATACCAGAGATTTGGGCACACTGCAAAGAATTGTAATAGGCAGAGAAGGTGTGCTAGATGCGGAGGGGACCATGAATATGGGAAGAGTGGTACAGGGGTTCCACCAAAATGTTGCAGTTGTGGAGGTGCCACAATGTGCAGGGTGTATAACTATACCCACAACTATCCAATACATATACTCCCAAATAACAACGAAGTCAGCATCTTCCAGAATCCACTCATCTCCTCCCCCATAATACTCATCAACCTCGGCGCCTAGGAGAAGAGATAGGACGGAGAGAGAAAACTAGAAAAGGAAAAGCAAAAACAATGCAAAAACAAGTAACATACATTATACTCGTGATAGAGCATCTGCAATCACATTGTCGGTACCCTTAATGTGTCTTATATCCAGATGATACCCTTGTAGAAAGATACACCATCTCATGAGTCGCTGATTTGGGTTCTGTAAAGAATGTAGAAATGTTAGAGGATTATGGTCAGTATAAACCACCAACGACCCTCCACGGAACCCACATAAACCTCAAAATGGTTCAGCGCCCAGATCAAGGCTAGGGCCTCTTTCTCAATAACCGAATAGTTAAGTTGATAAGAACTAAACTTCCTAGAGAAATACCCAACCACACACTCTACCTCATCTTCTGAGGTCTGCAATAAAACAGCTCCCGCTCCTACATTGCTAGCGTCAACCTGTAATTTGAAAGCTTTATCCAGTCTTGGTGCAACCAATACTGGAGACACAGTGAGGAGCGATTTAACATCCTCAAATGCTCTTTGACACACCGAGGTCCACTCAAATTTGATTTTATCTCGAAGGAGGTTGGTAAGAGGAGCTGCCACAGTAGAAAAATTCTGACAGAACCCCCTATAAAACCCAACCATCCCAAGAAACCTCATTAATTCCTTTTTTGTAGTAGGAATAGGAAATTGATCAATTGCGGTCACTTTAGCTCGAACAGGACGTACCTGACCTTGACCTACTACTTTTCCAAGGTAAGTGACAGTGGCCTTAGCAAACTCACATTTGCTCAAATGTAATACCATAAGATTAGCCCCAGCAAAACAATCAAACAAAGCTCTAATTCAACATACATGTTCCAACCAAGTGTCACTATAGACGACTACATCGTCCAAGTAAACTGCACAACCTTCCAAACCTGCAATAACTCTATTCATTAACCGTTGGAACGTAGCTGGGGCATTTCTTAAGCCAAAACTCATAACCTTATAAGAAAATAGGCCTGACGGAATAACAAATGCAGAGATCTCCTGAGCTCTAGATGTTAACGGCACCTGCCAATAACCCTTTAGCAAATCAAATTTGCTAACATAGGTGGCAGAGCCAACTTGATCGATGCAATCCTCAATTCGAGGCAAAGGGTAAGAATCAGGTTTAGTTAATGCATTTACCTTCCTATAGTCTGTGCAAAATCGATGAGATCCATCAGCTTTTTTACCAGTATACACGGAGATGACCAACTTGAAAAAGAAGGCTCAGCCAAACCATTCTCCAGCAAATATGCAATCTCAGTTTCCAACTGTTGCTTTTTCTCTGAAGGAACACGATAGTAACTGACAAACAGGTTCAGCGTCCCCCACATCAATATCATGTTCAATTAGAGTTGTTTGTGTGGGAGTATCAGGAAAAAGAAACGCATAGTCATTTATTAAAGCAGACATATCCAAACGTTGAACATCAGAAAGATGCTTCAACATCACCCCTAAATTCCTAAGGGCTTCAGTATTTGCTAAACAACCTTGTGTAACTGATTCCCCGGATCTAGGCCTTCGTCATCAGAAACAGGCATTTCAGGAACACCTTCTAAAGATGTTTCTCCTCCTGTGCTAGCCAAAAGCACAGGTTTCACTCGGGTTCTTTCTGGATTCTCCACAATTAAAACAGAATTAGAGTTTTCACAATCTCACGTACAAAGTAGGGTTTTAAAAGATTCACATGACACACACACACGTGTCTTCTTCCTTCTCTCAGGAGTTTCAATCAAATAATTCAAATCTGAAACCTGCCGTAACACCGTATAAGGGCCCACAAATTTTGCCTGAAAAGGAGAACCCACGACCGGCACTAAAGCAAGCACCTGATCACCAGGCTGAAAAACTCGAACCTCTGCTCGACGGTCAAATAACTGCTTCATTCTATCTTGTGAATGCCCCAACTTCACTTTTGCCTGCTCCCAAGATTCATACAATCTCCTGCGAAAGTCACTTACATAATTCAACAAGTGTTTTGAAGGATCCACACCCTTCAAATCTTCAGACAAAGCGACATTTGACTACGCACAGAATGTCCAAACACAAGCTCATTTGGACTAAACCCTGTGCTTTCTTGAGAAGCTTCTCTAGCAGCCATAAGAAGCCAGGGCAAACCCTCTTCCCAGTCACCCTTCATTTGTGTACAATACGATCTAAACAGAGACTTCAGTGTCTGATGAAAGCGTTCTAGGGCCCCCTGACTTTGAGCATGGTAAGCACTGGCCTTCTGATGTTTAACATGCAACTGTTTTAACGTTTGCGCAAATATTTTCAGTAAAATTCGAACCTTGATCCGTTTGTATAACTTTAGGAATTCCAAACAGAGCAATGAATTGCGTTAAAGCTTTTAACACGGTCTTTGTAGTGATTGAACGTAACGGATAAGCAGCTGGAAACCTGGTTGTCTGACACATTATTGTAAGCAAATACTTACTGCCTGTCCTAGACTTAAGTAATGGGCCCACACAATCTACAATCAAATATTCAAATGGTTGGTTCACCACTGGGATAGGAAAAAGTGGTGCAGGTTTCAGGGTCTGGTTCGCTTGCCAGTCACCTGACAAGTATGACAGGTCTTAATATATGCAGACAAATCTCGTTTTAACTTAGGCCAAAAGAAACTTCTCAGAATCAACTGATAGGTTTTTTTTACACCCAAATGGCCTGAAGAATCATGCGCCAAGTCTGAAACCAACAACACTTTATGCAGAGGAACAGATACTACATTTAGTCCTATTCCTCTAATTAAGATATTGCTATCAGTATATGATTCACTAGAAAAGGGCAGGACAGTCTCAGAAATAAACGATTCCATTGCACCTGTGTCTCTGAGGATTTGTACTCGCTTACTATGATCAGAGCCCACTAGCGAAACATAACCCTCTGTAATAAAAGGTGAAAAGCTAGATTTCTGACTTTCACAATGAGTTTCCACAGCCAGTTCAAGGGACGACTGAACAGACGTCACCAATCCGACAGACTTCAGTCCTAAAGCAGTACTTTTTATTTTCTTATTTTCTACTGAATATTGAGCTTTAGCTTTAAGCATCGGACATTCATTTTTCCAATGACCCTTAGCCTGACAGTAATTGCAAATATCTGCTAAATCACTTTTCCCAGGAGAATGAAACGATCTTGTCCTAGAGAGATCAAAATTTTCCCTACTCTTATCATATGCAAACCCATATGGTTCGCGTCTCCCATCTTTGAACATTTTTGTCCAAACTGATTTTTGTGAATTAAAGCAAATTCATCAGCAAGAACTGCAGCGTCATAAACTGTATGAACTTTAGCCTCAGTTACATAAGTAGCAATACAAGGTGGCACTGAATTTTTAAACTGCTCCAACACTACCAGCTCCTTTAAATCACTCAAAGTCTCCACACCAGAAGCAGTACACCAGCGATTACAATGAGTTTGAATTTCTCTCACAAATTCCACGTGTGTTTGTTTTTCAGATTTTTACCAACCTCTAAATCGCTGTCTATATGCTTCCAGCACCAATTCATAAGCTTTCAAAACAGCTGATTTTACACAATCATAGTTCTCTGAATCCCAGTATCTACAGAAGAAAAACTTCCTGAGCTCTTCCGTAAAGACACACTGCAGTAATAAAGTACGCACTGAATCTGGCCACATTCTAGCATCAGCTACCCGCTCAAACAAAGAGAAAAAGGTATCAATATCCTTTTCATCAAATTTGGGTACAAGTTGCAAATTTGTGACCACATCAAAATCATGCCAATCATCCTCATTACCTTCAGCCGACAATCTTTTAGTTTCCTTAGAAAATGTCCCTGCTTTAATCAAATCCAATTTATAGCGCTCCAGATCTAATTTTCCCTTTTCAATTTCGAACATTACTTCTATTTTTTTCTGTTCGATTTTTTTCCTTCGAGTTTGTTTCTATCAAAAGTAAATCTTTCTGCTGCTCATAAGAAAAGGATTTTCTACTAACCTGAACAGTAGACATCTGCTCAGCCTGAAGTACCTTTTGTTCGACCAAAGCAGATATCAAAATCGATTTCAAGCTCTCTTTCAATCGTTTATCCGCAACAGAAAGACCAACATCAAAATGATTCGCGAGCGCTAACAATTGATCTTTCGAATATTCATTTAAAAGATCTTCTGACGGATTACGAATAAACTCTTCAATATTGGAGGTCATGATTTATATCTCTGCTACCTCAAACCAATTACCAAACAAATAAAATTCTAATATCCACAAAACACACTGGAAAATGTCTACATTATATATTCTACACATTCAATCAGCATTCAATTCGTGTAACTTACCATATTACACGTTTCAAACAACACGCAACGATAATTCAAACGCTTACAAAACTCAACTTCCCAAATCAAACATCTACTACTTTACCTCCCAAACAATCGCTACTCGAAGCCTCCCAAACTACACAACACACGTGGAGCACTCGCTTACGGAGTCAGAACTAATGATAACGAAGAAACCGGTGTTCCTAATTACAACGGCCGGACGAGCCCCCATATTTGTCACGGCCGGCTCAAGCCGCGACAAATGAGGAAGGCAACGAGAACGCGAAATGTATCAACAAATGCTTATTTACAGAAATAAAGATTACAACTCGTAATAAATAAAATAATACTCAGTTAAAGCAAGATAATAATCATAATCCAACAGGCCTGCCAAATCTAAACCCCAAACCAAAACTAAACTAATGCATAAAGCAAACCAATAATCACAACAGAACAGCCCAACGTAACAAGAACCAAAGAGAGTAACAGAGAGGCCAAACAGAGGTCCAAAAACCCTTTTAAACTTCTCTGCAGGTGTTTCACATAATGATTACACCCCAAGTCCCGCCCCTCAGCTGGCTAAAGCAGAACGGGCCCAGAGGCACGTCACAATAGACCTGAACAACCATCAATCACTTAATTAACCCTGGCACTGAGTTTCTCAGTGAGGCTAAAATTTATATTAAATGCACCAGCTCAGATAGACCTGAAGGTTACTTTCTTGCGTTGCCTTTGAGTTACAGGGATTCCCTTTTGTTGTCGTGGTCGTTGCAGGGAAAGGGGTTTCCCAAGTGCTGATTGGCTGGAAGTTCAGTCGTTAAAGTCCCCCGTGGCCGTGATCCCGTCGTTGGATCGTTTCGTCTCATGATTTATGACGCTTTTTTCACTTTTATTAGTTTAGCAGACGAGTATAGCCTATGAATACTTTTGCAAATGAGAAGCAAAACACTTTCGTGAATGGACTGGGACCAATAATGTGGTAAATATAATAAACAAATAATGTTTGTTTTAATTGACAATTTCCGTTACAGATAAGTACTGCACATCTGATGAATTCAAGTCCACATTGCTTATGGAGTTTCCAAAACTGAAAGATGGTGGGGGTTTTGAATTGCTCAGACCATATGGGGCAACGAGGACAAAAACCTTACAAGTTATCCCCTGTCCATCAGAAGGGTTTACGCCACATTACCTTCAAGACACCATTGCATTTATTGTGATGAAACATTTAGCCATGCAGAAATTCAGGACCACGTGGACAAATGTATCTTGTGAGTAAATAATGACCTTTAATATATTAGTACTGCTATATTTCTGTAAAGCTGCTTTGAAATGGTGTATATTACGTAAAGCAAGATAGAAATAAAAACTCACATAAGGTAAAATTTTTTTGATATAACATTATTTTCTGATTTTGGTTATAGTAGATTCTTGTTTAGTCATGTTTTATTTATGAAGCATGAGCGTTAGTTCTGGCAGGTCACGTGAGTCAAGCTTGCATCAGCTGATTCTCAGCTGATCATATCTACCTATAGGAATACAACACCTAATGCGGCATTCCTATATAAGCTCTATTCCGTATCAGTCAGCAGCTTTGCTACAGATTTTTCGGAAGGAACTTCCCCTGAAGTTTTTGATTTCTGGCGGTTTGTTTTGAACGTCTAAAACGCAAAATATTTCTAGGAAGGCGGTAAGGCGGTTGAGCACGACTGCTCCGTGAATGGATCAGAAGTAGGTGGCTGGAATAATATGGATGATAATGAAGGGGAGGATGAAGAATGGGGAGAAAGTAGGAGACGGACAAATGACAAAAGAGCCAAAGGGAATAAAAGAGTCAGAAATGAGCAAGATGAGGGCACGGAAAGTGAAGAAAATGGGCAAATTACGGTCCATAAAGAAAGGGAGGAAAAATCTGTAGTCATAATAAGATTTAATGAGAAGAACCAGGGAAGCATGAAGAAAGTTAACCCAATGGTGCTAACAACAACTCTGGCTAACAAGATAGGGGATATAGAATATGCAAAGGTTCTAAATGATGGCAATTTATTGGTGAGATGTGCTGATGCAGTGTAAATGGAAAAAGCGCTAAAAGTTAAAGAGGTAGGAAAATGCAAGGTGGAAAACACAGGAAGGGTGGGAGCTCGAATGGGAGGTGGAAGTACTGGAGTGATAACAGGGGTTCCAATAAGTGTTGGTATGGAAGAATTAAAAAGGAATATAAAAGGAGGGAAAGTACTTAATGTACAAAGATTGAAATCAGCTAAGGAAGGAGTGATGAGAGACAGTGAAACAGTGTCAGTAGAATTTGAAGGAGAAAACGTTCCAAAGAGGGTATTCTTGGGTTTTAGGAGTTATCCAGTAAGGATGTTTGTACCAAAACCAATGAGATGCTTTAAATACCAGAGATTTGGGCACACTGCAAAGAATTGTAATAGGCAGAGAAGGTGTGCTAGATGCGGAGGGGACCATGAATATGGGAAGAGTGGTACAGGGGTTCCACCAAAATGTTGCAGTTGTGGAGGTGCCACAATGTGCAGGGTGTATAACTATACCCACAACTATCCAATACATATACTCCCAAATAACAACGAAGTCAGCATCTTCCAGAATCCACTCATCTCCTCCCCCATAATACTCATCAACCTCGGCGCCTAGGAGAAGAGATAGGACGGAGAGAGAAAACTAGAAAAGGAAAAGCAAAAACAATGCAAAAACAAGTAACATACATTATACTCGTGATAGAGCATCTGCAATCACATTGTCGGTACCCTTAATGTGTCTTATATCCAGATGATACCCTTGTAGAAAGATACACCATCTCATGAGTCGCTGATTTGGGTTCTGTAAAGAATGTAGAAATGTTAGAGGATTATGGTCAGTATAAACCACCAACGACCCTCCACCGGAACCCACATAAACCTCAAAATGGTTCAGCGCCCAGATCAAGGCTAGGGCCTCTTTCTCAATAACCGAATAGTTAAGTTGATAAGAACTAAACTTCCTAGAGAAATACCCAACCACACACTCTACCTCATCTTCTGAGGTCTGCAATAAAACAGCTCCCGCTCCTACATTGCTAGCGTCAACCTGTAATTTGAAAGCTTTATCCAGTCTTGGTGCAACCAATACTGGAGACACAGTGAGGAGCGATTTAACATCCTCAAATGCTCTTTGACACACCGAGGTCCACTCAAATTTGATTTTATCTCAAGGAGGTTGGTAAGAGGAGCTGCCACAGTAGAAAAATTCTGACAGAACCCCCTATAAAACCCAACCATCCCAAGAAACCTCATTAATTCCTTTTTTGTAGTAGGAATAGGAAATTGATCAATTGCGGTCACTTTAGCTCGAACAGGACGTACCTGACCTTGACCTACTACTTTTCCAAGGTAAGTGACAGTGGCCTTAGCAAACTCACATTTGCTCAAATGTAATACCATAAGATTAGCCCCAGCAAAACAATCAAACAAAGCTCTAATTCAACATACATGTTCCAACCAAGTGTCACTATAGACGACTACATCGTCCAAGTAAACTGCACAACCTTCCAAACCTGCAATAACTCTATTCATTAACCGTTGGAACGTAGCTGGGGCATTTCTTAAGCCAAAACTCATAACCTTATAAGAAAATAGGCCTGACGGAATGACAAATGCAGAGATCTCCTGAGCTCTAGATGTTAACGGCACCTGCCAATAACCCTTTAGCAAATCAAATTTGCTAACATAGGTGGCAGAGCCAACTTGATCGATGCAATCCTCAATTCGAGGCAAAGGGTAAGAATCAGGTTTAGTTAATGAGTTTACCTTCCTATAGTCTGTGCAAAATCGATGAGATCCATCAGCTTTTTACCAGTATACACGGAGATGACCAACTTGAAAAAGAAGGCTCAGCCAAACCATTCTCCAGCAAATATGCAATCTCAGTTTCCAACTGTTGCTTTTTCTCTGAAGGAACACGATAGTAACTGACAAACAGGTTCAGCGTCCCCACATCAATATCATGTTCAATTAGAGTTGTTTGTGTGGGAGTATCAGGAAAAAGCATAGTCATTTATTAAAGCAGACATATCCAAACGTTGAACATCAGAAAGATGCTTCAACATCACCCCTAAATTCCTAAGGGCTTCAGTATTTGCTAAACAATCTTGTGTAACTGATTCCCCCGGATCTAGGCCTTCGTCATCAGAAACAGGCATTTCAGGAACACCTTCTAAAGATGTTTCTCCTCCTGTGCTAGCCAAAAGCACAGGTTTCACTCGGGTTCTTTCTGGATTCTCCACAATTAAAACAGAATTAGAGTTTTCACAATCTCACGTACAAAGTAGGGTTTTAAAAGATTCACATGACACACACACACACGTGTCTTCTTCCTTCTCTCAGGAGTTTCAATCAAATAATTCAAATCTGAAACCTGCCGTAACACCGTATAAGGGCCCACAAATTTTGCCTGAAAAGGAGAACCCACGACCGGCACTAAAGCAAGCACTTGATCACCAGGCTGAAAAACTCGAACCTCTGCTCGACGGTCAAATAACTGCTTCATTCTATCTTGTGAATGCCCCAACTTCACTTTTGCCTGCTCCCAAGATTCATACAATCTCCTGCGAAAGTCACTTACATAATTCAACAAGTGTTTTGAAGGATCCACACCCTTCAAATCTTCAGACAAAAGCGACATTTGACTACGCACAGAATGTCCAAACACAAGCTCATTTGGACTAAACCCTGTGCTTTCTTGAGAAGCTTCTCTAGCAGCCATAAGAAGCCAGGGCAAACCCTCTTCCCAGTCACCCTTCATTTGTGTACAATACGATCTAAACAGAGACTTCAGTGTCTGATGAAAGCGTTCTAGGGCCCCCTGACTTTGAGCATGGTAAGCACTGGCCTTCTGATGTTTAACATGCAACTGTTTTAACGTTTGCGCAAATATTTTCGAAGTAAAATTCGAACCTTGATCCGTTTGTATAACTTTAGGAATTCCAAACAGAGCAATGAATTGCGTTAAAGCTTTTAACACGGTCTTTGTAGTGATTGAACGTAACGGATAAGCAGCTGGAAACCTGGTTGTCTGACACATTATTGTAAGCAAATACTTACTGCCTGTCCTAGACTTAAGTAATGGGCCCACACAATCTACAATCAAATATTCAAATGGTTGGTTCACCACTGGGATAGGAAAAAGTGGTGCAGGTTTCAGGGTCTGGTTCGGCTTGCCAGTCACCTGACAAGTATGACAGGTCTTAATATATGCAGACAAATCTCGTTTTAACTTAGGCCAAAAGAAACTTCTCAGAATCAACTGATAGGTTTTTACACCCAAATGGCCTGAAGAATCATGCGCCAAGTCTGAAACCAACAACACTTTATGCAGAGGAACAGATACTACATTTAGTCCTATTCCTCTAATTAAGATATTGCTATCAGTATATGATTCACTAGAAAAGGGCAGGACAGTCTCAGAAATAAACGATTCCATTGCACCTGTGTCTCTGAGGATTTGTACTGCTTACTATGATCAGAGCCCACTAGCGAAACATAACCCTCTGTAATAAAAGGTGAAAAGCTAGATTTCTGACTTTCACAATGAGTTTCCACAGCCAGTTCAAGGGACGACTGAACAGGCGTCACCAATCCGACAGACTTCAGTCCTAAAGCAGTACTTTTTATTTTCTTATTTTCTACTGAATATTGAGCTTTAGCTTTAAGCATCGGACATTCATTTTCCAATGACCCTTAGCCTGACAGTAATTGCAAATATCTGCTAAATCACTTTTCCCAGGAGAATGAAACGATCTTGTCCTAGAGAGATCAAAATTTTCCCTACTCTTATCATATGCAAACCCATATGGTTCGCGTCTCCCATCTTTGAACATTTTTGTCCAAACTGATTTTTGTGAATTAAAGCAAATTCATCAGCAAGAACTGCAGCGTCATAAACTGTATGAACTTTAGCCTCAGTTACATAAGTAGCAATACAAGGTGGCACTGAATTTTTAAACTGCTCCAACACTACCAGCTCCTTTAAATCACTCAAAGTCTCCACACCAGAAGCAGTACACCAGCGATTACAATGAGTTTGAATTTCTCTCACAAATTCCACGTGTGTTTGTTTTTCAGATTTTTACCAACCTCTAAATCGCTGTCTATATGCTTCCAGCACCAATTCATAAGCTTTCAAAACAGCTGATTTTACACAATCATAGTTCTCTGAATCCCAGTATCTACAGAAGAAAAACTTCCTGAGCTCTTCCGTAAAGACACACTGCAGTAATAAAGTACGCACTGAATCTGGCCACATTCTAGCATCAGCTACCCGCTCAAACAAAGAGAAAAAGGTATCAATATCCTTTTCATCAAATTTGGGTACAAGTTGCAAATTTGTGACCACATCAAAATCATGCCAATCATCCTCATTACCTTCAGCCGACAATCTTTTAGTTTCCTTAGAAAATGTCCCTGCTTTAATCAAATCCAATTTATAGCGCTCCAGATCTAATTTTCCCTTTTCAATTTCGAACATTACTTCTATTTTTTCTGTTCGATTTTTTCCTTCGAGTTTGTTTCTATCAAAAGTAAATCTTTCTGCTGCTCATAAGAAAAGGATTTTCTACTAACCTGAACAGTAGACATCTGCTCAGCCTGAAGTACCTTTTGTTCGACCAAAGCAGATATCAAAATCGATTTCAAGCTCTCTTTCAATCGTTTATCCGCAACAGAAAGACCAACATCAAAATGATTCATGACGCTAACAATTGATCTTTCGAATATTCATTTAAAAGATCTTCTGACGGATTACGAATAAACTCTTCAATATTGGAGGTCATGATTTATATCTCTGCTACCTCAAACCAATTACCAAACAAATAAAATTCTAATATCCACAAAACACACTGGAAAATGTCTACATTATATATTCTACACATTCAATCAGCATTCAATTCGTGTAACTTACCATATTACACGTTTCAAACAACACGCAACGATAATTCAAACGCTTACAAAACTCAACTTCCCAAATCAAACATCTACTACTTTACCTCCCAAACAATCGCTACTCGAAGCCTCCCAAACTACACAACACACGTGGAGCACTCGCCACGGAGTCAGAACTAATGATAACGAAGAAACCGGTGTTCCTAATTACAACGGCCGGACGAGCCCCATATTTGTCACGGCCGGCTCAAGCCGCGACAAATGAGGAAGGCAACGAGAACGCGAAATGTATCAACAAATGTTTATTTACAGAAATAAAGATTACAACTCATAATAAATAAAATAATACTCAGTTAAAGCAAGATAATAATCATAATCCAACAGGCCTGCCAAATCTAAACCCCAAACCAAAACTAAACTAATGCATAAAGCAAACCAATAATCACAACAGAACAGCCCAACGTAACAAGAACCAAAGAGAGTAACAGAGAGGCCAAACAGAGGTCCAAAAACCCTTTTAAACTTCTCTGCAGGTGTTTCACATAATGATTACACCCCAAGTCCCGCCCCTCAGCTGGCTAAAGCAGAACGGGCCCAGAGGCACGTCACAATAGACCTGAACAACCATCAATCACTTAATTAACCCTGGCACTGAGTTTCTCAGTGAGGCTAAAATTATATTAAATGCACCAGCTCAGATAGACCTGAAGGTTACTTTCTTGCGTTGCCTTTGAGTTACAGGGATTCCCTTTTGTTGTCGTGGTCGTTGCAGGGAAAGGGGTTTCCCAAGTGCTGATTGGCTGGAAGTTCAGTCGTTAAAGTCCCCCGTGGCCGTGATCCCGTCGTTGGATCGTTTCGTCTCATGATTTATGACGCTTTTTTCACTTTTATTAGTTTAGCAGACGAGTATAGCCTATGAATACTTTTGCAAATGAGAAGCAAAACACTTTCGTGAATGGACTGGGACCAATAATGTGGTAAATATAATAAACAAATAATGTTTGTTTTCCAACCGGAGACATAATTACTTATAAATCATCTAATATAAGACACATATTAACCAGGTACTTCATTCCTTTATTTAATATAAGACAAACTGTAATCAATTGCTTTATTTTAATAATGTTAATAATAATATTAATGAAATATCTTGAGTTGACCCAGGGACATAATATTCTAATGCTGACCCAGGGACTTCATTCCTTCATCTAATATAAGACAAACAGTAATCAGTCGCTTTATTTTAATAATAATAATAATAATGAAATATCTTAAGTTGACCCAGAGACTTCATTCAATAATGAAATATCTTGAGTTGACCCAGGGACATAATATTCTTATGTTGACCCAGGGACTTCATTCCTTCATCTAATATAAGACAAACAGTAATCAATCGCTTTACTTTAATAATGTTAATAATAATAATAATAATAATAATAATTAAATATCTTGAGTTGACCCAGGGACTTCAGTCTTTGTAGTTTATCTAATATAAGACAAAATGTAATATATCACTGTATTTTAATAACAACAACAACAAATTAATAATAATAATTATGATTATTGTTGTTGTTGCTATTATTAAATTTATTGTGCTGACCCAGGGCCTTCGTTCCTGATAGCTCATTCAATAAGTTGATTTTTTTTCCTCTCATTTGAAGATGATCACTGGTTGAAACCACTTGAAATATTGTAATCTTAACATTAATTTTCCTCTTTGTACAGATAGAGCTTATCTATGGAGAAAGATAAAGGGTAAATATTCATTAAAATATTGTCTGTATATACAAGAAATTTCACTCATTGTAACATTTATACAAAAATGTGTTTTTGTATTTTTTCCTTTGAGGTCCTCCTGTGTACCTTTTTTGACAAAGGAGTCACTTTCAACTCTAGACGATGGAATGTGGCTTGATGACATTGTCATGGACATTGTATTGAGGTAATTCATTTGAATCATCATAAAACTGCAAATCATAATATTCTTAGCAATAATTTTCTACTAAATCTTTCTAGGTCTGTTCATGACGAATTAGGACGTCATAAAAGAAGAAAATCTCTAATCTACCCAGTGCATTTTTATACAAAATTACAAAACAGGTAGGAGTTGCTGATATGTTAAGAAAGCTCAATAAATTCATTTGAATTCATCTCTTTCTATATTTGCAATTCTGTGCAATTCAGTGGATTTTCAGGTGTCATCGACTGGACGAAAAACGAGGGCATTTTCCGAAAGGACTACCTTTTGATAGTTGAGAATTATCTTGGGTGAGAACGTTACATTATTTTATTACTGGTTGTTACTTATTACACATCTGGAAACCTCAAATATGACTGGTCAGTCTTAACTTCTAGCAGACTGTTGATTCTCAGTAACAACACCTATAGGGTTGTATTATGCAATTACCAATGTAATGTACTTTTCATATTACATATTAGATGTTTATAATATAGTAAGTGATTGTGTCCCTTGAAAAATAGCAAAGTGTATGGAACACATTAAATTATCAAAACATATCTTACTTATATTGCCTGTTAATGATTTTCTTTTCTTCAGAAACCACTGGAGACTCCTGATTGTATGCTTCCCTGGAAACGAAGAAGGAGAACACATTAAAAGGGGGCGAAAACTGGTGCAAAGAAGGAGGTAGATATGCATATTGCATTAGGGTAATTAAATTTGGGTAATTATATTTGGTGATGTTGCCCCTATAATGAAATAATGCTGCTACTTTTAGTCCCTTGCCAAACATTTATATTATTAGATTTCTCTGTTTTTAATCAGTTTTTTACATTTAGGCATTGCATTTTAATGCTAGACTCCCGGTCCCAGCAACTGAGTGACAGCATGGATGTTTTCCAGAACATTCGAAGGTTGGTTCTGTTGTATATTGGCCCACATTTTACTTAAATACTGCACAAAATTCCCAAAATTAATTTATTTTAATCATTCATGACTGTCTTCTATGGAACACAAAGGAGGACATTGAAATGTTTACCTGGAATTAGTCATTACCATACAGTGAGAAATATAAGTATACTGGCTTTTGAACTCCATGTGGTTGTAATAGAAATTAACGTTTAATACGTTTATTTATTTTTCTTCTTCTTCTTCTTTCAGTTACTTGACAGAAATGTGGAAACACACAAGAAAAACGCCCTGGATATTTTCTGCAGAGTCCATGCCAGCCCTGAACCTGAAGGTACCTGGACAGCAAGCAAACATGTCTGAGTGTGGCATATTTATGTTACTCTATGCTGAGCACTTTCTGAAGGTAAGTTCTGAAATTAAGTAATTAAAATGCATTTTTGCATGTCACTAAAAAAAAACAAATAATTTATTTTTCATTTCCTTCCTGTAGGATCCTCCCAAAGAACTAAGCTCTGAGGTTGACTGTACATCCTGGTTTACACTGGCTGATGCATTTTCCTGGCGTGCGCAGATCAGGGACAACATGCGTAGTAGTTTAGAAGGTGTATTTGTTTATTTTTTAATGAACATTAAATAATCCTGATGAAATTAATTCAGTTAAAATATCTAAAATGATGTCACTATGTTCTTAAATTTTAGGAAGTTATTTTAAATACAGCATAGGGTGCACAAGCATAACTTTCTGTTGTTTTGATATGGCAGATGATATGTATTTAACTTGTGCTACATTAATCTTGTAATACTGGTGATTGACTATGAGTTTTGCTTATGCAGCACAGGGAAGTGACGCAGAAGAAACAGAAAGTGAAGAAGAGAAAAGGGTTGTTGAGAGAGAGCAGGAGGAAAACATAGCCAAGAAAAGAAAAATAGTTATTGTCATCTCTGTTAAGCAATGTTACACTGAATTGATTTAATTATAACACATCACTATTAGCGAACACAGACAGCAGAGTAATGTTAAACGTTCATGGTTTACTTAGCTTAATGTACAATAGAAGATGGAATTATTTTTTTCTGTTTTGGTTTAATACAGTACATGTAAAAATGTATATAGTGAAATAAAACAAACAAACAAACAAAAAACAGCCTCTTTCACTTAATTTCTTATATGCACACATACTTGTAGCATGCTAATTTTAAATGTATATTACATTACATTATTACAGTGCCTTAGCCTTGTTTGTTTTGTCATATCTACATTCATTTTTAGAATTTGGTTAGTCGTCTTTTGAAATTCTTTCTATACTTTCGTTTCATGTTTTTTGCTCTGTGTGGAAACAATGGTCTTATCTTTCTTTTCAAATCTGTAGTTACTGCTATAAGTGCCGTTCCAGTCATGCTGGCATTTGTTACACTGTCATGCAGGTTTTCAATTTGTTGGCTAATGTGCTGAGGAATATTCTGCAATTTCTGCACAGTCTCCAGTATTTCATTTAACATCTGCACTTCAGTTTTTGAGTGGTTTGCTGCAGTGTTGACATTTAACTGCATCAATGTGTCTTCTTGTGACAGAGTAGGTACATCTCTTGCTAATATGACATAAAATAATTCACATGCAAGGAGAAGGCAAGCACATTTCTCCCTATAAGAATATGTACAACAGGTACACTGAAATGTCGTAGCAGAAGTGTGGTAAATCCTCTTATTACATAAACTTTGTACATCTACCTCTTTTGTGTCAAAGCACAGAATGGAGTAGAGCTTCTTTTGCTTAATTACACTAGCATGTGCGTTCAGTTGATAATCCAAAGCAGGAAACTTCTGAAAATCACGTTCACTCAGCAAATCAGTAAGTACAAGGTGTTTACGATTCCAATTGGGCTGCTACAAAAACTTTCAGATGGACAAACTTTGTAGGATAGACCAGGGGCTTGTTTAATTAAGGTAAGATTAATGCTATCTTGCCAACCTTTTTCCACCAATCTTGAGGCTGATTTAAGTATTTCTCCTGACTTCAAAGAGGCATTTTTCATTCTTCCAACTGCCTGCAAATCTTGGATGACCTGGAAGTATCCGTCTGTCTTCCTGATGAGAATGCTGATAAGATCGTCCAGTCTACGGTTCCTAATGCCACCCAAAAACTGATATTTTAGGCGATGGAAAAATCTAATTGGACAAGCAAAGAAAAAAAAAAAAGATTTTAATGTGATTGTTTTTTTTTTGTTTTTGTTTTTATGCTTGTGATCGCATTATTTTAATTTACGTTAACTCATAATCAAGTTGCATAAGTTTAATTTCAAATATTACCTTTCAACAAGATTGTTTGTATCAGAATAAGCATGGTTGTAGCAACGTCCAAAGTCAGACCATGTATGTCCTAGTTCCAGCCAGTGATCCTTGAAGTATGAGCAAAGAGCTGGGAAATCATCAAATCTCTTGAGGAACTGCTCAGCAGTTGACTTAAAATCTTGATGCTATTTTAACAAAATGAAAAAAGAATTAATGACTTAATATTACATTAAAATGATCAGATATTTGCTTTAAAATTATTATATAATAGTAAAAGTACAATTAAGAAAGCAAAACTGAATTGTAAATTTTACGCACTGTTGCACAAAGCTTCATCTTTCTGATGAAGGAAATTATTTCTGTTCTAACATCAGTATTTGATGGTCCACTGACTCCAGAGTCTGTCTTTGAAAGCCAACGAACAACAGCCTGATAACAGAGACATCAAATAATTTTTGGACATTTTTAAAATATTAACAATATGAAAATTGCATATATACACATACCTGCATAACACGATACCAGCACAGCAAGATATCTGAGTCTGGGAAGACTTTCCGCAAGGCATTTATCTCACACATATCCTTGTCCACCATGAAGCACCTAGAGGAAACAACATAGCATACCAGAAAATGAAAACACACACACACCATTTCAAAAGTTTGGAATCAGTAAGATTTTAAATATTTTTAAAAGACGTCTATTATGCTCTCCAAGACGGCATTTATTTGATTAAACATAGGAAGAAAAAAAAATCTTGTAAGTAATAATGAAATATTACAATTACAATTTAAAACAACTATTTTCTATTTGAATATATTTTACAATGTAATTTATTCCTGTGTTGGCAAAGCTGAATGTCCAGCATTATTACTCCAATCTTCAGTGTCTTATGATCCTTCAGAATTCATTTTAATATGATTAACACAGTCAAACACAGCTGACCGCTTCACCCGGTGGTTCTGTGTATCACTGCACAACACCTTAAATTGTCACTGATACTGTTCACTGAAGCTTATATTTCCTGCATTTATATAGCATTTTTTTTCAAGTTAGTCCTGTTTATAATAAAACTAATAATAATAAAAACTGTTTTAATATATGCTGCAATATCTTGTTATCTTTCTGTTGCTGTTCCTGGTCAGGGACTGTTTTGTTTTTGTTTTTTACAGTGGAAGGAAGGCGGCTTATTGCTTTAAAATAAATATTTTTGGAAGGAATAAATTACAGTTTTACAGTTAGATATATTCAAATAGAAAATAGTCTCTGGTATCAGGGGCCAGACCAATGAATCTACTACAAGTATGTCAGTTTAAATAAACCAAAAATAAATAAATAAATAAAAAAAATATACATACCTTGGGGCAGAAGGACACACTCTCTTTAACTGCTGTAAAGCTATCTCTAGAGTTGCCTCTTTCTCATTGCTTGTTACTATAAAAGCGACTGGAACTCCATGGCCATAGTCATCTCTTATAGCCAGGGTATAAAGTGGAAAATTATACTGGTTTACACAATGAGTGGCATCCAAAAATATAACGTTCTTTCCATGTCTGTATAGATTCTCTCTCATGTTGGGAGTCTGAAGGATAATTATGAGATCATTCTCATGGGAAAAAGGGTGAAAAAAAAACAACATTGTCCTTCAGGTGACCGGTCAATAATTTGGCTGAACTAACAGAATCATCTTTATTCAGATGGCTTCGGCGTACTAAGCATGTGTGTATATTCTCAATGTCCTTTGGAGTGACAAAGTACTGACGGTTGTTCAGGTCTGTGTGTCCGTGAGATCTGGACCATTTGTGGGCTTCCAGTAGAATGATATCTGGCTTGACACCTAATGAGATCCATTCTTCAATTTGTTTGACTAAATCAGGACACACTGTTTGAAAGTGTCCTTGTTCAACAGTTGCATTGTGCTCTTTGCTGGTGCGTTGTACAATGACTTTGTGGCTCAGCCAATCATTCTTGACCTTAAATGATGTGTAAGCCATATATCCTGAGAGCTTGTAACTTCCATCAACGGGGTTCCCTGACCGGATGCAGTAGAAGAGGTAGTATTCTTTATCCTTGTCCTTTTGACTTTCAGAATTTGTTTCTAAAGTTTGTCAACGTTTTAACTTTTTCTTGAATGAACGTCTCATGATTTTCTTCTTTATTCAGGACATGCACATCAACTGTAATATTTTTGTTTTTTCCTCTTTGTCTTTCTTCCCGCAACACTGTTTTCTTAATACAATCCTCCATTTCTCTTTACATTCTGGGGAGAAAAAATATTGTTACCTTAGGGAACAAGCTCTTCGTAATAACAACTTCTTAATAATAATAATAAATATTAACAAGCATTATGTTCTTAAGATGTAACCATTATTATTTACATTTAATACAAATTTATGATGTTCCCAGGCCAACATTAGACTGAAAATGCTCTACATAATATTCAAATTTCATTCATAACACCCTGGGCCAGCACAAGATATTTCATTATTATTATTGTTATTGCTATTATTATTATTATTAACATTAACATTATTCAAATAAAGTGATTGATTATAGTTTGTCTTATATTAGATGAAGTCCCTGGGTCAACATAAGAATATTGTGTCCATGGGTCAACTCAAGATATTTAATTATTATTATTATTATTATTATTAAAATAAAGTGATTGATTATAGTTTGTCTTATATTAGATGAAGGAATGAAGTCCCTGGGTCAACGTTACAATATTATGTCCCTGGGTCAACTCAAGATATTTCATTATTATTATTATTATTAACATTATTAAAATAAAGCAATTGATTACAGTTTGTCTTATATTAAATAAAGGAATGAAGTACCTGGTTAATATTTGTCTTATATTAGATGATTTATAAGTAATTATGTCTCCGGTTGGAAAACAAACATTATTTGTTTATTATATTTACCGCATTATTGGTCCCAGTCCATTCACGAAAGTGTTTTGCTTCTCATTTGCAAAAGTATTCATAGGCTATACTCGTCTGCTAAACTAATAAAAGTGAAAAAAGCGTCATAAATCATGAGACGAAACAATCCAACGACGGGATCACGGCCACGGGGGAAGCGCCACACCGGGTCGGGCTGCGAAACGACCGCAGGCTCCTTCCTGTTCGGCGATTTGTGCCATTTATGACCAGTTTAGCTAATGTTAGCGTTAGTTATGCATCCACCGTGAAATGGAAATTATTACATTATGCTGAGCAGGGACTTGTTGACCCAGGAACGTGTAGAACTCGGCAGAATCAGGACGTGCTATCCTCACCATAGTTAGAACACCTGACACTAAGTTAAGGTACATGACTCCCTAGCTGCACATGGCATCCTAGATCAACAGTAGTTGCAAACCATGCTAGGAAAACCCACAGCAGCTTTGTTTTGTTTTGTTCTTCTTTTACCTATCCTTTTCCTTCCCCTCTTTCTTTAGTAGGTGAAACACCTAGACGCCCTGCAAGGGTCAAAGGTCTGATATTAGGATTGACTCACCACACCTAATACCCGCAAGCCACTCTAAACCGAATGGAAGCCAGAGAGCTCCACGCACGATAGGTCACAAATGATGTCACCAGAAACTAAAGGTGAACATTCTTAAGTTGAGACAACTTAGAAGAAACAAACAAATTTAATCACAAAATTTGATCGAAGAATCAACGTACTAAACTAAATTAGAACAACAATTTCCAAATTTGAACTAAAAACTATTCAGTTAACAAACTAGATTGAACAATTGAATATAACCACCTGTACCCGAATAACCTGATGCCCTGCACCAGTACAGTAACTGTCATGGAGGTGTTGTCTTGTTGTTTGCTGTGTTTGTGTCTGCTTCTTCTGCCTCTGTTGATCCAGTGCTTGCCGATGTCTCCAACTCGACACATCGCCAATCAAGGGGGGTATGTAGGATCAGAACGAGTCAGACAAAACTAAGATTCGATCAGAACATCGAAACATGAAGAGCCGAAATTCCAGAGAGGCCCCAAGAAAACAGGACAACGTCATAAATCAGATTCCTAGCGCCGACCTCTGAAAGAAGCCTAACCAACAAGCCTCTTCCAGAACAGCTGGCAACATTAAGACAAAAGAACACTTATTGATAAGTACAATGCCGGAAGGAGATCGTCAAATTTGGGGCAAATAATCAAGATTAATGGTCAAAGAGATGGCCATCACATGTGTTCCACGAGAGAAATCACAAGCTTCTTTAGATTGACTCTTCCCCCACACATAGAAGACAAAGAACCAGACTGAAATTCCTCTGTCCAAAGAACATGTCTTTTGGTCTCCACAGAACTACACAGAGACTTTCTTTTTCATATGCACATAAAACCATCCTAAAAGGACATTGCTAGGCATAACACTATATTATGTATGTAACCACACATTAGACTATCATGTTTTAAGCACATATTATGTATGTCTTTTTAATAACAATTGAATGACTTTAAGGGTTATTCGTGTTTGGTATGTATGAGTTTGACAATTCTAGCTTGAAACGTTTCTTCCAATTGATTCTTTGTCAAATGTATCATATTCTGGTTATAGAAATCACGTCCAAAAGTATACTTTGCAAGAGTGTGTAAAATTCGGACCATGTGACTGATAACATGCTGATTTATGATGGAAAGAACAACCCTAGCTAAGATAATAGCCTATCTAATTGGTCAAGACACCAGATGGGATGTGTCCAGAAGCTGAGTTTAAAAACTCAGGACACCATCAAACCTTCCCTTCTCACCCTTCTCTCTTCTGTCTTCTTGCCACCGCGTTTTGACACTGCTTTTTAGCGCTCTTTGAGCGTGCTCTGGCCAACAGGCCAGTTGCTACTTAACACCACGATGAAAAGGAAAACCACCTAGTCTCGTTACACCCTTTCTTTCTTTTCTTTTAGTTTATTTTCCGTTGCGAGTTTCGTGTTCTCAGTTTAAGTTTTGCTGCCACGCCTTATCTCCGAGTTCAACTCGAGCATGTGACCGTCTCAAAACTTCAACCAGACCAACTCCGCACCCCTAGCCAACGCCCAAGACATCACTTCAACAACTACTGAACTTCCAGCCAATCACCAACTCGGGAAAACCCCTTTTCCTGCAATGACGATGACGACAAAAGGGAATCCCTGATAACATTTAATTGAAAAAAATAATAATTTTCCTCATTTGAAAAGAAAGGAATTGTTTCTTTCAATTGAATTTGTTTTTCACCTTTTTCTCTCTTTTCCCTCTTCCTCATTAGAAGTGACGAAGTCTTCACATGTCTAGTCTACCTAGATACCCTGAGACCAACACAGTCATCACCACACTACACTAGTGGTTCAAAATCACTGACACAACACTTAGTTGTCCCACCACACATAGGCTTCTACTCCACACAGATCCGTGTCAGTCTCTCTTCTCCCCAGCGTGCTAACATGCCCAGACTGCAGCCTCCTTTGCCCAAGGGGAAGATGGGAACACTTGGCTGAGAGGCACGACAGACAGCCTCACCCCCAAGACCCTTGAACTGTTATTATTTTTAATAATAATCCTAATTCTGAGAAGATTTCTGACACCAGATTCGAGCCAGAACACCAACCACGAGGAGCTAGTCAAAATCACCAGCTCCCTAAGCTATGCCTTCATGACCCAGCTGAAGCTCAGCGACAAGCACATCACCCATCTTCGAGAGGAGCTGACGTGTGCTCAACGCCGCATAGACAAGCTAGAAGTAAAAGTTCAAGATCAACCCAAAGCACCCAACGAGAGGAAGCAGGAAACAACGGAACAAGTTAAGGAGCTCCAAGCAGCCCTGACAGCAGCTCAGCTTGACCAACAACATGCAAAAGCTGCCCAGAAAGACCTGGTAAACAGACTCCAGTATGCCGAACAGCTACTAGAGAAAGCCAAGAATGACATCAGCAACAAGAATGCTGAAATCAGTACCTTGAAACACCACCTTGAAAGGTACAGAACTGAAATGGACAATCTGACCCAACAACTAGACAATACCAACTATGAGCTCTATATGGTCAGAAAAGAACTCAAACATGCTTATGAGCAGAAACGAGAGCCAAGGCAAGAGAAACATCTCTCAGCCTCACCACTGCTGAGCAGAGCCGAGTCCTACGTCCAAGAACTGGTACGCAACGAAAGAAGCAAAGGGCCACAACCCAAAACTTCACCTGCCTTCGCCACAGAACTCTTTCCTGTCAACGAAAGAAAACCTCCCATCCAAGCAGACCTTGGAGCTGCACTTGGGATGACCGTCAAAGACCTCGACAAGCTGTCTAAAAACATCAGCAGGTTCAACCCGAACTCCACAGAGGGCCACACCATCGAGGCTCATCTGGAGAATTCATGTTATACGGCTCGTTCAGTGAATCGCCGGCCGACTCAGTGACCAGCCGCAAAACAGTGATTCTGTTCAAATTCCCTATAAAATCATAAATGATTCCCTTTGAGCTAAATTTAATTATTTACATATTAAACCCTACAATGGGTTGGTTAATAATTTTAATGGTAATTCTTTTACAATGGAATGCTAGAAGCTTAATGGCTAATGGTCAAGAATTTAAGCATTTCATAAATGAATTAGAAGAGAAACCAGATGTGATATGTATTCAGGAAACATGGCTGAAACCAAATCTTGATTTTGTAATACATGGGTACACTGTGATAAGGAAAGATAGGATTGATGGAGGAGGAGGGGGGTGTGCCACATTTATCAAGCTGGGATTGCCATATAGGTTGATAGGAATGGGAGGTGATCAGCAATACATAGTGGTGGAGGTGTGGGAAAGAGGGGAGGGGATAAGTTTTATTAACTACTATAATCCATGTAAAAGGTTGTTGATTGATAACTTACTAAGTATTCAAGGTCAGGATAGACAAAAAGTAATCTGGTGCGCAGATTTTAATGCTCATAGCCCTATGTGTGTGCGGGTGGGGGGGTGTACAAACAGAGATGCAAATGGTAAGATTATTGAAGAATTGATGGATGAAAGAGAATTGGTCAGTCTGAATGATGGAAGTGGAACTAGGATAAATTTAGTATCAGGAATGGAATCTGCATTAGATGTAACTTTAGTGTCTAATACTCTGGCTGGAAGTAGTAGATGGAAGGTCTGGGCAACAACTACAATGGGCAGTGATCACTGCCCAGTAATATGCAGAGTTTGTGGGAGACAAGAAATAATTGTAGAAGAAAGGATCCCAAAGTGGATATTTGAAAAAGCAGACTGGGATCAATTCAAGAAGATAAGTGAAGAAATAATGACTAGGATTGATACATCTGGAAATATAGAGGAGGTAAATAGTCAAGTTACTTCAGCAATTATAATGGCAGCTGAAGAAGCTATTCCTAAAAGGAAAAATAGAGGTAAACAAAGACTAGTGCCTTGGTGGAATGAGGAGTGTCATAAGGCAGGTGTCACAACAT